>NC_056726.1:1313681153-1313751153 GCF_019279795.1 Protopterus annectens | reverse complement strand
ATGTACAAAGAACTCCCATTACAGAACCGTGTGGTATACCTTTAAGAAACCATGTTAGGATAATCAGATATCCCTATTACCTTACTTTGCTGTTTCCTATTATTTCATGACTATTTTGCCCACTGAATTATGTCTGCACTAACATTCAATCCTTTTAATTTTTCAGTTATTCCCTTGTGTAAAATAGTGTCCAATGCCTTGGCTAGCTCAAGATAAGCAGTATGCACTGCCAGTCCTTTGCTAGTTGTTGTAGTTACCCCCTTAAAGACACACACACACACACACACACACACACACACACACACACACACACACACACACACACACCTCTGTTTAGATATATAGCTACACAATGTATAGCTAGGAGCCTGTGTGTGTGTGTGTGTGTGTGTGTGTGTGTGTGTGTGTGTGTGTGTGTGTGTGTGTGTGTGTGTGTGTGTGTGTGTGTGTGTGTGTGTGTGTGTGTGTGTGTGTGTGTGTGTGTGTGTGCACGTGTGTGCGTATGTATGTGTGTGTGTGTGTGTGTTTCATTTACTGTTGTGCATGCTTAACTTCATTTCAGAGCTCATTGCTACAAAAGGAACTTCCTTGGTTAGGGCATGCAATTATGATTAGACATGAAGAATTATTCTGTAAGAAAAAGTATGAAGAGGCTTTCCTTTGGTTCTAAATGGACACTGCAAGATACTTTCTTGCTAAGAATATATAGATATTTATTTCCCATGTCAATGCAGGGGGACTCAGTATCTCTTCCCTTAAGATGAAATGTGTGTGGCTCGGACTTGCTTTGGAAGAGATGTACTGCACTTATCCTCAAAATGTATTAGGGTACAGACTGGACTATTTTCTCCCCAGTGCCTTTTTAGACAGAGTAAGATTAATAGACATTCAAAGCTAAAATCTAGAGATAAAAATAAAATAAAAGTGGAACTCATCAATGCATGTAGCCTGAAAACTTTAGAATCTCATCTTGCCTTTGATGGAATCAGGAAATATGTTGTTATACAGAATAGTTAAAAATGTTTCTGCTCAATACATCCCATTGAGTAAGGTCATGCATCCATTTTCAGAGGACAAACCTTCAAAATGATGGTTATACAAAGACATGCATCTGGAGCATTTCTCCCCAGGCCTCCACTGAAAATTGGCTCGTTCCAAATAGGACTCTCCCGGTTAACAAATGTTAAATAAATAAATAAAATTAAAAAAAAATTGGGCATGAAACACTCAACTCTAAGGTTACAATGCAAACCACAAATTACAGTTTTATAACACATTGTCATAACCTCTCCATGTTACCTCATGAACATAACCATCTTTCTGCTAAGCTAATAATTCTGCCCATAATGGAATACTAGGCTTCAGCCAGTAATTTGGCTCCTAATCTACTAGACTTAATAAACTGTAATCATCTCAAATTGCAAAAAATATATATAACAAGGGGGAATAAGTCTATAAGATATTAATCCTGACAAACATTCTTGCCAGGTGTGGTAGTGTAAACATTGCCCCACCCATTTTTGCTGCCATAATGCCATGACAGTCTTCATACTGATTTTCTTCAGAGACTCCAAACAAACCTAATAAAGATGACACTATCCTTAAGAGGTTTTCATGTATAATAAAGGAATAATAAATTAATCTATTCTGTTATTATACTAACTTTTAATAATAATTATATGGTTTACTATCACATATTTGATTGTCATTTAGACGATCGAATATGTGAGAAAATCATTTTCTCGAACTGAGAGTTTGATCACCACTATGTTGAAGTTGACATGAGCGAACAGCCGCTAATGTCAGCTTCAACATTGTGGTGCAGATCGCACTATAGTGGGGATCGGGAAATGTACCCTTACCCTCACTGTAGTGCGATCTCGGAGTTTGAATATATAAGTGGGGGGTGGGGGGTGCAGGGGGGTTTGCCCCCCCTGCAAACGTTATTGTTAGTTGTGGGCAGATGTGAGAATTTCAGCAAAGTCGATATTCGACATTGCTGAAATGCTCCATTCGATATTTCAGTTGCTCTGTGTTTTGATTTCAGACAATTTTTGTTGGAAATCGTTGCATTCATCTAAATGACGTTCGCAAATATGATAGTAAACCTAATTATATATGTTTGACAATTTCTATTGGAAATAAGGACTAGAAGCAAAATCAGTTAAAGAACATTTTGAATTATCATAAAGTACCTGAAAAGGAAGCTTAATTTAAGCAGGAGATTTTAACTGTATATTAGGTAAACAAGATACAAGTCTAGATTGCAAAATTACAACTTCATGTCCAGCCATAGTTCTAAGTAATTGGTTAAAAATTAATAACCTGAAGGATTTAGTATTTAAAATTATAAAGATTCAGTATATTACACAAATTACTCTTATGTCAGTGGAACACAAACAATAACAGAAATAATTTATGCATTGACAGATTTAAATTAAATCAGAAATTTTAAAACTAATATTTTCCCAGTTCCAGATCATAATTCAGTAAGCACAGCGAAAATTAATATTATTCATAGAATCCCACATATATGACAAAATCAAAAGAATCTTATGACTATATGAAAAGCAAATAGAAGAATGTTTGTCTTTTAATGAAAACTCAGATGCTAATAAAGTTATTGTATGGATTCTCTTAAAATTCATATTAGTTTTAAAATGGGAGAATGGACTTAAGATAAAAGATAGGGATAAATAAGTTCTTTAAGTATAAGAAGATTAAAAAATAGAGTAGCATAAAAACAATTCCAATAGTTTAGAAAATATTAAAAAACTGACATCTCCATCCAGCTATCCACAACCCCTTTTCCCATTTTTACACATGGGGTTGGGGTGTCACACCCAACAGTGACAATCATCTTGAGCCAAGATTCACACCACCATGTGGCTATCCCTACCATGGCTGTTCTTCGGTTCCACACACTCACACACACAATGACACGTATGGCCAATTTAGAGTGTCCTATCCTAAAAATTCAACCAGACATTAACACGATTCTTAATAAAAACTTGGGTATTATTTTTCAAGATATTACAAAACTTGCAAAGCAATGAAATAAGTTATATTTTATATTTGATGAGAAGCTAAAAACAATAAACATGATTATCCTTCCAAAACGTTTTTATTCATTTCAATCAACATCTTTATTACCTAATAAAAACTTAATTAAAATAGAAAATATTAATCCCATTCTTATGGTATCCTAATAAACCTAAAATCTTAAAAATATTTTAAGAATATGGGAACAAGGTGGAATTAACTTTAAAGATTTAAAATCTTATTAATTAGCAGCTATACTTTGTATGATTTTATTATGGTTATATTCAAGTCAGTGGAAACATATGCATGAACAATTTTTTTAAAAAAGCTTGTCCAAAAATACTGCTTCAACTACGTTAAAATATACAATAATATATTTTATGTATTTTGCAAATAAACCAGTTATTAATCTAAAATCCTCTTACTTAGCATCAATGTTAAGATCTTTCAAGAAATGCATATGCAATTATAAAAATATTACGACATGGAATTTTATCACTTTCCTTAGACCTCATTCAGTAAAGTGTAAAGAACATTTCAATAAATCCAATATAAAAGCACTTAAAAAATTTATTAGTTAAGGTGGTATGAGTGTAAGAGAAGGATTCATTAACAAATCTCATCAGCAAATGTCTAGAATAATAATAACAATAAAATTAAAAAGTTGTGTAACTTTTTTTAATAATCAATAAGAAAACGTCTTGTCAAAATTTCTAGACTATCTATCTTAAGTGGAAATGTTTCTTATAAAGGAAATGTGTCTAAGCTATATAAATTAATTCAAAGTAAAAAAAAATATTTTGACAAGAATTTGGTAATTTTCTTGAAACTAATGAATAACATTCTATTGTAAGCAACAATCATATAAAAATAATGTGAAATAACAGTCCCAAAAGTAAGTAGAAGGCAGCTGTAGCAAGTAATAATAGCCAGAGAACTCCAATCAGAATGTAAAAAAACTTTTAATAACATAGTGTAAGTGCTTTCATAACATCAGTTACTTCCTAGCTCAGCTCTCAGACCCTACATTGCAAGGCCTGAGGCAGGTAGCTAGGGAGGCACCTGATTATCAAGGGAAAGGGGAATCTGTATAGTGAGACAAAGGGTTACTGTACAGAGAGTGGACCCCTGAGGGAGGGCTAGAAGGTGAGAGGGTACAGCAGTTGGTAATGCCTACAGCCTACCATCTGGTGCTTCTAGCCGTAGCCCGTGATATTCCCTTTGCATGTCATATGGGCATAAAACATACAAAGAGGCGTCTTATGCAGAACTTCTATTGGCATGGAATTTCCAGAGATGTAACAGGGCACTGCAGGACCTGTGAGCAGTGCCAAAAGGTAGGCAAGACAGGAGACAAGGTGAGAGCTCATTTGATGCATTTGCCTGTGATTGAGGAGTGATTTCAGAGGGTAGCTATGGATATTGTGGGTCCTCTGAGTACCCCAAGTTCCACAGGGAAAAAGTATATCCTAGTGGTAGTGGATTATGCTACACAATACCCTGAGGCAGTGCCTTTGTCCTCCATTGAGGCAGAGAAGGTGGCAAATGCTTTGTTAGAGATTTTCAGCAGGGTAGGTTTCCCAAAAGAAATACTGACTGACCGAGGTGCCAATTTCATGTCAGACCTGCTGGCTTGTCTGTGGAAGTCCTGTGGGGTGAAGCACATGAAGACAACCCCCTACCATCCCCAGACTAATGGTCTTATTGAGAGGTTAAACTGTACAATCAAGTCCATGCTACGGGCATTTGCAGATAATTTTAAGAGGGAATGGGACAAATATTTGCCCCATCTGTTGTTTGCTTACAAATAGGTTCCCCAGGAATCCATATGTTTTTCACCCTTTGAGTTGCTGTTTGGGCATAGGTCCTCTAGATTTAATTCAAGATGAGTGGGAAGGTGAGTGTGAACCTCACAAGGAGTCTGTGCATATGTCCTAAACCTCAGGACAAGGCTCAGAGAACTCATGGGCTTGACCCAGGAGAACCTGACAGAAGCCCAGCAACAGAAAAATGTGTGGTATGACAGGAATGATCGAGCTAGAGAGTATGCTGTGAGGCAGCAGGTAATGGTTGTTGTACAGGGGGATGCTTTGAACTATGGGGTGGAGGCTGTACTTAGCCAGATTTCTTCAGAGGGGGAACAGCACCCAGTAGTTTATCTCAGTCATAGGCTCCAACCCAGGGAGGAATGCTATGCAGCTGTAGAAAAGGAATGTTTAGCCATAGTGTGGGCACTGCAGAAACTTCAGCCTTATCTGTATGGAAGAAAATTCACTATTATGACAGATCACAACCCTCTAATATGGTTAAACAGAGCCAGTCAGCAAAATGCCAAATTGCAAAGATGGAGCCTAGGGTTGCAAGCATATGATATGTCAGTGCAGCACCGCAGTGGGATTAGCAATAGCAATGCAGATGGGCTTTCAAGACAGGGAATGGGGTGAGGTACACTCAGACCTAACCCTCTCAAGCAGCGTTTATCAAGGGTCACTTGAAAAACTAGCTTGAGTTCTCCAGGGGGGAGAGATGTGAAGATTGGGGAAGATGGGTAAAGGCTGCCAGCCTAGCCAAATATAATTTGATACATAATTCTGGCATTTGTAAATATAAATGTAAAATACATGCCTGTGTCTTAAATGTAAAGAAATACTGTTTCAACAATGTGGCAACATTGACATCTGCTGTAAGGAAAACTAAGCCAAGCATTTCAAATGTTCTTTGGAATTAAAATTATGTTTTGTATGTCCTTTGAAGTTAGAATTTGGAGTCGATGAGTCTGGAGTAAGCATCCTGCCTATTGTTTTAAGGCTAAAGTTAATAACTAGAATTTACATGTGGAATGTTCTTTATTGCTCTAAATGTAAAATAATGCAAATGTAGTTAATGTATAGCCTGGGAACTCCAGGAAGGGTGAAAAAGATGATGTAATGTTTATCAGAACTGGAGTTTCAATTTAAACAGTGAGAACCAGAGATTGTTAAGCATTTTTGTCTTGATATCCATCTCATTGGCACTCTGCCTGTTGTCTTAAGTAAGTTATTTCAGAAGTATGTTTCTTGTAGTAATAGCTAGGAAATTAGAAGAAAGTTAGACTACGTGTTTTTCTGTTATGGCAGAACTGTACTACTGATTTATTTTAAGTTTTTGTGGGATCTCTGAACTATTGAATAGCACTGTGGTGTAGTAGTATTGTCTTGTGTTTTAAGTATTTATTATTAAATATTTTAAAAAATGTTTACCTGTGGCTGGTTTGTGTAGAGATAAGTTAATCTCTAGAGTACATTGCATATTTATAGAGTTTACAATCTAAGCATCTCCTATAGCTTTAGCCCTGGGCTATACTACCAATTGGATAATAAAATTGCACAGTAATAATTGGACACCCTTTTAAGGGCCTTAGGGTAGCTGATAATTATTAGCTGGTGGTGGCAGTGATTACTACCATGTAGTCTGGGTAAAGGGGCACAGCTGGAGAATCTGTTTCAGCCTTTCCCAGGAGTGTCTGTGAAGTTGTATAAATACTTATCTCAAAATGTGTGGGTGTGTGTCAGCTACTTGAGCAGGTACACAAAGCACTGGTTGGACAGAGAGGGTACTGGAGGCTTTAGCTTGCTAGTTAGGCTGAGATCTGGACCCTATAGCTGTGCCAGTGGGTAGTCTTATTGGGGACCTGGGTAGCAAGGGAGCAACCAGCCCCAGACTAACTGTGATCTATGTATGCCCTTAAGGGAAATTGTACTTTACTGTGTGTATTTGTTATCCTTTCCTCTTATATGAGATGCCCTCCCTGGTGTTAGTGGTGAGGATTGAGGCTCCTTGATTGCTGTGCCAGGGCGCGGACATCATATTCTTGTCCCACCTTACATTGATGTTAAAGTTTCCAAAGCTGGCAATTGAACAGGTCATCTATGTTGAAGTTGGGGCTTTATCTTTCTGAGCCATAGACCCAGGTTATGTTTTTTTGGGGGTCCCTGCATCATCATGTGGCATTCTTACCCAGTGTCCCATTTATATATGATATAATTGAATAAAATCAAGAAGGTGAATTAAAGAACACATGCACATATCCATAGTCCTACAAATGTGTGCAAGGAGCCTATGGTTTAAAAACACCCCAAAGGTAAAGTTAATCCACCACTGGGCAGATGCATTTTCTTTGAATGTGGGTTTCGGTGTAGTTTCACCGAATGTGAGTTTCAAGGGCAGAGATGTTTAAAGTTGTCCATGCTAAGTCTGTCTTCGAGACTGTATTGGTTGTTTAGCAAATGGCTATCAGTGTTTGCGTTGTAAAATTTGAAATAAATGTTTTAAACTAAATCCAAATATCTATAATCATTGTAGAAGTCAAGATGGAAATGGTATGCACACTGCCAGGTTTAAATAGTGTTTATGGTAACTGGGGAGAAATAGTCAAGTAATGGGACATTGGAATGGCTGTGAGGAGGACTGATGTAGGGGGGCCCAATCAATTACCCTGCCTAGGGCCCAATTTGATCATGATCCAGCTCTGTCCAGACCACCTTGCAAACCTTCCATTATCACCATGGAAGGTGACAGTTTTGAGACTGAACATAATTTCTCCATAGCAGCTGCTGTAGTAAGTTGCATCTGTACCATTCTGCATCCACTCCTCCATATTCTCACAACAGTATAGCATCTCTACCTTCCCTATCATAAAAATGGTAAGGGCCTTATTTATTTATTTACAATATTCACAAACTGTACATACATTAAATTATAAACCACAAAACATATTTTTTGTGCAGAATAATGTAACTATTAGGCCATTTTAGCTCCTCATCCCCCACAGGTTTTCCATAACCATGTCTTTATTTGCAACAGCATCACTGTCCCACATTATTAAATAATAATGCTTCACTTCTCATAGTCCATATCTTCCAAACAGCACTTACGATAATTCTATCTAACTTGCCTTCACAAACATTAACATTTCCATCCTATACACCACATATAATAATTTCTCTATTAATTTGGTGAAAACACTCATATTTAAACTCGCTCATATTCTTCACAGACTTCATTAACCCTTCTACATTCTGACAGAATATGTTGCATAATCTCTTCTACTTTACATACTTTATCTTTTGCTAACTTGCACCTTTACAGATATTTTCTGTAATATCACTTGCTATAAAGATATCACCCTTTTCATTTACCATCCCAAATCCTGAATGGCTTACTAACTGCCCCACTTTTTCTGTCCCCATATCTTCACACAATAATATTTCTCTATGACTTACTCCAATCATATCTTTCTCTTATTAGGAAATTCACACAACACAGTCTCAAAACGTTTTTATTTTTTCATTGTATTGAATAATTCCTTTTATAATTATATGTCTTATTATTATTTTCTACTGTCCAAAGTTATTTATATTTCCCCACAATTTTTTCCTAATCCGTCATGTTTTTTTTTTTCTTAACCATTTTTTTAATATCCCAAAAGAAATGTAGTGAGGCTAAAGAACCTATCAGAACTTTTAAATGCAGTCTTCCTTCTTTCTTATCATAATACATAACATCTCTTTTCATATGGTTCAGTCATGAACCCCACACAATACCAAATATTATTTCTAACAATTCAAAATTATTTTTAATTTTACTGGAATAGTAAATATACTATGCATACATCTTGGGCCCATTTCTAAAAGACTTATGGTCACTTACACTGAAAGCAGGTCATTTAGAGTCTGGCCTCTGGTGTAAGTCTGTTTATAGCTAGGCTTACACTGAAATAAATCACTTACTCTGAGAACATGTCTTTCAGAATCAAGGCAGACTTATACTGAGAGCAACTCTTTTGGAATCTGCCCCTCTGACTTACCTAACACACATAAATAAATTAAATATACTTTCTTAGTATATATCATTTGAAAAGTTGTCCACAAACTAGCCATTTTCATAACTTCTTGCAATAAAAATTTCCATTGACTAATAACTACCTCCCTTTAACCAAATGTCAAACTCAATAATTTCACTTTCTGAAAAATATATTCCATCTACATTACTTTAAATTACTTAAAATCATTTACTCTTTGTTTTATTTAAATTCAAACCCACTATTTCCATTTGCCATGTAGCTTCAATAACTACTTCTTTTATCTAACTAATTTTAGCAGCAATGCATTCCTCTTCCTGACTGCAAAAGTGCCCCACCACAAGCAACTCATTCTTGTTAACCTCCAGCTAGTACATTTAAGAATTATCAGACATTGTATGTGCATATTTGTTTTCTTTCATTGCAATATAAATAATATTGAATAGTAGTTACAGCACATCACTGTAACACCCCCAACCACTTCCACACTTTTTTCCTATCAGCCATAGTCTGCAATTAGTATTTCTTACCCTTTCTGATTTATCACATTTTACTTATTATTATTAGGAGCAGCCTAAACTATTTGTACATTGCCTCTTGCTTAAAAACTTGGCACAGCTTACCTGCAAGTTTTCATGGGATCAAGCAGTTACTATTTTTTTTCCTGGGTCCCAGTCAAACTAGTAGTTGCCCTCACTATGTTCAGGCTCACTTTCTTACCCTGCTCTACCCCCATTCTCATCCACCCCCTCTTGCCTCACATTTATACTCTATAAACCACTCCCCTAACACAACTTCATCCAACCAGATTACACCATTGTCACTACATCACTACACTACTCCCATTCTAGCCCTTCTTGCAATCACTCCACCCTTCCTCCTTGAAAATTAGAATAACACTGACAAAACCATCAGCCACACTATCAACATCTGCCATTACAACCAATATTAACTAACACTACACCCCTACCAAGGCATTAATATGATTAAAATAACTCAAACAGCAACTATACCTACTTCATTACTTAACATGCACCACATAAATATTTCTACACAATCAATAATACTGAGTCCTTATATTCCTTGCACATATTACTTCATATCATAACAAACTACCCAGTGCACTACCCCATCATGCCACCTCTACTGCTCACAACACAAATATAAGACCTCAGTCTCACCCCCTCCATTATCTCTTCTATCCATAGGTTCATAGGTTGGTACTAGGCTATCGGCCCTAAGGCCTATGCAAGCCTAGCCATAACAATTCCCTGGAAATTTTTTCCCACAATATTTACTTCTCTGAGCCCCTGTCTAGCAGGGTGACTGACATGATCCCTGGGGTGAATTTCCTATCTCCCATCCAATCATCAAGGTTCCTACACATAAACATCTGTCTTCATGCCAATAAACGTATCTTATCCTCCCACCATACCAATAAACTGTCCACAAAATATGACAAGTACATAACTAACCTCATAAGACCCAAAGTACACATTGCAAGTAGACTATCTCTTAATGGAGACATACATCCTAATCCCAGCCCATCTGTTAACAATATCCACTTAACTAACCATAATCTATCTCATAACACATTCCAACTTCCTAGAAAAGCTAATGACCATACTAAATATGAATGTCAGAAGCATTATCAAAAAAGTCCAAGACCTTCACACTAATAAAAGGGTTCTCGTCCAGGAAAAAGAGGTCATTGTTCCCCTCTACTCAACACTCATTAGACCCATTATAGAGTACAACGCCCCTTTTGGAATGTACCTCACAAGACATCTGCAGCAGCTGGAAAGGCCACAGAAGTACCTCACAAAGAGGATTACTGGCCTCAAACAAGTGCCCTACACTGACCACCTCAAAAAACTCCAGCTTTACTCCGTAGCATATCGCCTACTTCAAGGTGATTTCTGCCTAACATATAAAGCTATGTCAAACCCAGAGCTGTTAGACATGCTACACCTAAAGAAATCCCAATCCCTCCGAGCTACATGCTCTAGGGACCTAAACCTTGTCACCACAATAAACAGTACATGCTGGAGGGATAGATTCCTGTCCCAAAGACTTCCCATACTCTGGAACAGGCTACCCATCTATGTCAAGCAAAGTTCTTCATTAGCACTCTTCAAGAAAAATCTTGATGAGTGGATGGGAAATAGGAAATACACCCCGGGGATCACTTCTGTGTCTCTGCTAGAAAATTGCACAAAACCAAAAATGAATGCGGATACAAAGGGACAAAAATGGATATAGAAGTAAACTATTGCTCAGATAAACCTAGAAAGGTGATACAATAACAGGTTGTGTGTGAGCATACATATTTTGAAGGATATGAAGTCTGTAACTCAAATGTCTACCACTATTGATAGAAGTACCTTATCAATGACTGGTGAAAACAATAAGGAAAAAACAAATGTAAGGATAATATGTCAGACAATAATCTGAACGTGCTAGAAACATCATGAAAGGTTAGATGTATGCAGTACAGAGGAATGCTTTAGAAGGGATGTATAGCATGAATGCACTTTGGCTGTGAATGCAGCCAAGGGAAAACATATAGCAGGGATGTTATTAGGAAGGCAGTGCACAAAATACATTTGTTGTTAGAAATATGGCTGCCATCTGGAAGTGGACTAATACATATAAGCCAAAAGACCTCATTGAATATGTGGTAAACATACAGATGTTGAATAAGAGGTATGTACTACTGAACAGCAGGCCCAGAAACTTGCTGTATGCCACAGGTACTAAAAAACAGACACAGCAGATTGGCATTACAGCAGTCTGCATGTTCTACCTAAATTACAGTAGCAATCTAAAGGTGCAAGATACTATATAATTAAATTCACCTGTTATGTCTAAAGAAGCAATGTACTGTCTACCGTAAGAGCATGTGAGACACATATTTTTCCAACAAAATCCTAATAGAGCTACACAGAATTTAAACACAATAGTGGACACAGAGACATGCCAAAGGGCAACATGACAGGAAGGCTTCTCTAAGTAAATGTGTGCATCCAGAAAGGAAAGGGAATGTGATTGGTTGATACATCATACATGACCTAAGCATTTAAAGGAGAAGTGTTCTCTAAGGGCACACTCAGTAAAGAGGTACAGTGAGTGCAAAGCACATTGACAGCTCTCTCACAGATGGACTGCCCTAAAGCAGTGCGAGAGACATCATCACAGTGGTATGCCCAGAACAACAGTGTACTGTGTTAAGGTGAATGTCAGAAATTCACTATACCTCTGCTGCCCTTCAGAACAGGTTATTTTGAGTCCTAAGTGCATTAAACACCATTTTATAATTTGCACAGCATGCAACTGACCAAAGCAGGTACCACAGGTATCCAGTTAATGGAAGGCCATGGATGATGAGCAGACCATGACAAGTGCTGCAGCCATGATGGGTACTGCCTATGAGTACAGACCCAGATACATTGCAAGCAGGTATTTCATAGTTCCCAGCCAATGTAGTAAGCCAGTGGTAGTACTGCAGGACTACCTATATCATTTTGAATGTGAAACACTATAGTAAGCCAGGGTAGTGCTGCAGGACTACCTATATTATTTAGAATGTGAAACACTATAGTAAGCCAGTGGTAGTACATGTGACAAAGGGGGGATACTGCCAGCCCAGCTATCTGGAATTTTGTAAATAACTATATGTCATTTGTGAATATCAACATGACTTTTATAGATGTGACTAAGGGAGATACTGCCAGCACATATATCTGGAATTTTGTAAATAATTATATGTCATTGGTGAATATCGAAATAATTTGTGTAAGATGCTTGTGTTACAACTGTATTAGAACTGTATGTTATGTGTATATCAAACTGATGGTACAGAAGTGTATATTGAAAAGGGTTTGTAAAGTACTGAGCTTAAAAATGCAACCACAGTATACCCTACTGGAAAAGAACAGAAAAGCACATACAGTATTGTAACTGTTTAAATGTAATATTTTAACAGTGGACACTGGGATTCAGATGGTTAATTTCAGAAAAATAGCTGAAATGAAATTACTTTATGGCCATGCAATAAAAATATGTTATCTTTCAGTATCAGTGCAGCAATAGACACAATGTCTGCACTGAGAAATTTTCTCTGTTGTCTTGGAAGTGTTTTATTGTTTTATGACTTGCAGGATCTGCAAAGATCTGAGGGAAAGCCCTTGTGTATTAATTTTCACAGGTAGATGCTAAATAGTGCTAGATTTCAGTAGTGAGGGGTTTACCTGGGGATAGAGTCAGATGACAAGAAATGATGTCATTCTACAAGCTATCCTAGTGGTAATATTTGAGATAATAATTTAAGAACTCTCTGAGAAAGACTCTGCAGTCTGTATTCTGTCTTTGACCTGACAACATCAGCTAGATGAGCTGTTATCCGCATCTGCCT
This sequence comes from Protopterus annectens, assembly GCF_019279795.1. Taxonomy (NCBI): domain Eukaryota; kingdom Metazoa; phylum Chordata; order Ceratodontiformes; family Protopteridae; genus Protopterus; species Protopterus annectens. The sequence continues at coordinate 1,313,737,858 of NC_056726.1, read as the reverse complement.
TGCTGATCTAATTAAGTAGGTGTACTAGGTAGTATAGTAATTCTCTTAGATATAGTCAGGAATATAGCAAAGTGTAACTTAGATATTTTTCTTTATTTATTTGAGACTGTCCTGCAATGTTGTTTTAAATATTTCCTGTGATTTTGAACTCTGCTGTCACTGTAAATATATACTGCATATTTTCTTGTTCTTTATTTATTTATTATTAAATATATTTAAACATTTCATTGTGGCTGATCTGTCTAGACATATTATAGTTCTAAGAGTACTTGCATATTTATTTGGTGACACTGTGTAGGCCACTCCTAATAGCCTTGCTCTTGGTCAAACTACCATTTGTATTGATAGTAACATTACACAGTAGGATTGGACACTCTTTGTTAAGGGCCTTAAAGTAGCTGATAAAATGTTGGCTAGTGGCAATGATAACTACCTTATTGTCTGAGCAAAAAGGGGCATAGCTAGTAAACCTGTGCTAGAATTTTCCAGGTGTGTGTGTGTGTGTGTGTGTGTGTGTGTGTGTGTGTGTGTGTGTGTAAATCAAACCTCAAAATATGTGTGTGTCAGCTACTTGGGCAGGGACATGAAGCAGTGGTTGAACAGAGAGGGTGCTGGAGGTCCTGGCTTGGCCACTCAGCCAAGATCTCAACTCTATAGCTGTGCCAGTGGGGAGTCTTGCTGGGGATCTGAAGAAAGAGGGAGAAACCAGCCCCAGACTGACTGTGGTCTCTGTGTGCTCTTAAGGGAAATTGCACTTGATGCAGAGAGCTGCATCTGGAAATACTGTGTGTGTAACTTGTCATCCTTCCAGTGTATGTCCCTCGCTGGTGGTAGTGGTTAGGATTGAGGCTCCTTCATTACTAGTCCAGTGGTGGGGCGTCACAGTGCTGCAGGACTACCTATGTCATTTAGAATGTAAAACACTATGTAACAGATACTGGGCTTGTACTGAGTGAAGAATAAAGTCTTGCAGAGGTCAAGCTATCCCAATACATCATACAGAAATGTAAAAATTGCAGACGTCATTGCCACGCCAATGTGGATCAGAAGTTACCAGTGTACAGGTGGCAATACAACATACAAAAATAAGCAGAGTGTGAAACAGAGCAATGATCTGACCAATCAAATAATGTAGACAGTACTTGGTAAGGCAGATGACAACATAGATTGTAATCTAGTCTTTGATCATCATGTGTCTACAGTGGTAAGGAAATCATTCTATGTTGCGCAACTTATAAACAAAGGTATGGCATTTAAGTCCAAGGAAGTCATTGTTCCACTCTATTTGGCATTCATCAGACCTATCATTAAGTACAATGCCCCCTTTGGTATGTACCTAAAAAGGTATACCCAACAACTGGAACAGTCACAGAGGTTCCTCACTAAAAGAATGCAGAGTATAAGTAATATGTCCTATGCAGACCGCCTCAAGACCCTATACCTGTATTCTGTCTCCTACAGGCTTTTGAGGGGAGATCTATGCCTGGCATACAGGGCATTGTCAGACCTCACTCTGATGGACCTCCTGCATATCCACAAAATAAACAGTACCAGAATTACCCATTCTAAAGACTTAAACGTTGCCTGTGATATAAATAGAACCTGCTGGAGAGATAGGTATGTATCCGAGAGACTACTCCATCTATGGAACAGGCTCCCCCAGCCATGTGAAGCAGAGTTCCTCCTTAATCCAATTCAAGTCCAAATTGGACAATTGAATAGGAAACTGGAAATTCATCCCTGGTTCGACACCTATGTCTCTAACAGACAGAGGTGACCTGTAAATGGCTCATCTCCCAGGCCCATACTTACACTTATCAAGGGTATCAGAACTCATCAGAGATTTGGGATGCATGGCTAGGCTTAAAAAGGCCCTTGTGGTCATTAGCCCAGTAAACACCTATGAACCTATGTCCTGCAAGAGATGCCATGTCATGCCACACTACATCGCAGCATTACCAGAATACAACATAAGGCACATATATCTGTTCCTCTGCATCATGCAACCCTAGAGAAAGTGAATGTGAGCCATTACCCACTCCACAGTGCTAACTTACTGCTTCAAAGTTGGCAAGGAATCAATCTCATAATTTCTCTTCAGATCACACATAATACTTGAGGATGGTACATTCCCAACTCGAGTGAATGTGGGCCGCCATCTATATGTCCTGCATGGAGCCACTGGCACACTCACCTCACACTAGGGTTGTCTCCTTGTTTTACTGTTTAATAACTCAAAAGACAGAGAGAACATACATCAGCATGGGGGAAGTCCTCAAGGAGATGGTTACAGATTTTGGGCATACCTCGGATCTGGACTATATCATGACTGATTTTGAGAAGACAGCAATCTATGCTAGGTGAAAGGCATTCCCAAAGACAGTTCTAAAGGGATGTTTTTCTGTTTTGTGCAAATTGTATGGTGTCATCTGTAGCATCATCACATTGTGACTCTCTATAGTACAGACACCATATTCTCTACAGAAATTTATAAATTGCTTGCATTGGCATTCTTACCCTTATATGATGTGCCAGCATTTCTGTACATTGTCTCCATACTGCCTGACTCTGCTGGGGGTATAGCCACATTCCTGGACCATCACTATATTCAAGACCATCCCAGAAAGAATGTATCCTGCTTTCCTACAACAAGTGACTAGCATCATCTCATCCCTTGAAGTTCAGAAATGTGTGTGATGTATCTAAAATGGATCTACCTCAAACTGATAGTCAGGTGAAGGCATGGCATCACCAGGTGAAAGTGTTATTTGGATGGCCTACAGTACAGTTCTCTGAATGTCTCTTTTCTGCAAGAGAAACAAAATCTGACTGATAACCAAAGAGAATCACAGTGACATCCCACAGAAAAAGCTATTGTTATAAGACAGCATCACCTAAAACACATCCTACAACATAAGGTGACTACAGCAATGTTTAAGATTTCTTACATGCTGTAGTGCATTTCTACAAGTTGTAATTATATTTGCACACGGTGTACACCAAGCACTACACACATTGCTTCCATTGTCATGTAAACAAAGGCTTTACCCATTGTACATTTGTTTCATGGTGCTACTTTTGTGCCCGGCAGGCATCTGGACACTGTTGCCTGTCATACAGGCACTTATGCCTCTTGGCTGCTGGAGACATGGGCCTACTCTCACCCTGTGATTATGCTTGTTCCACCTGTGAGTATGGTGCTGGCAGCTTCACTGTCCCCACAAGGAAATGTCCACAGCCCTGTGTCAATGCAGCTAAGCTTAAATTCAGTCATACCATCTACCTGGCCCACAGGGAAATGTCACACTGCCTGGGAGCCTGAACCCATATTTAATTGCCAAACCATTAATTAACCATCAGTCTATTATATCTCTTACCATAGACTATCCTTAACAACAACCTTTCAACCCTCTCATACTCCTGTATAACTACCCACATGCTGTCATGATTTATATTTAACTATAGAGTCCAATACGTTTTAAATATAATTAACAAATCCTTATTCTTTTTGCATTCATTTCCATATGGTCATTCATTTAGCACAAGTCTTTACTACACTTTGCTTATATGCTTTTGAATGATTTTCATAAATATAATACAGTCAGAATCACTGAAAGTTAAAGCTCTTTGGTTCTTAATAGTTTCTTCCTCTCCTTTGGGTGTACTTTTATTTATTTATTTTACATTTGTTTACCAGGAAAGTCTGACTGGGCAGATTGTCCACTTTCAATGAAGGCCCGGGGAGAAAAGCTGCAAGTAGAAAAGATACAAAATATATGAAGAATAAAACAATGAACCAGAGATACATTACATTTTGAGCGAAGACTGAGAAAACATTACTTAGTACAACATAATGCAATACAATTAAACATGAAAATATTTAGAATTAGAAGCATAATATACAATTCCAAATCTTCTGACAATGTAGAGTAATGCAGGAAGAGTACTGATGAAGGTCTTGATAATTAGCAATAATATTCTGGGATGATGAAACTGGTGTTACAGCTGAGTAACAAAGTTGTAATAAATATGTGCAGGTATCCACATCAGAGCCAAATGGTCAATTAAAAATTGTTGTTTATATATAACATATACAAAATCCATAATTCACAGAGAAAGAAGAGAGGGACGAAAGAGAGGTTAGGTAAGTATAAATCTAGATAATCCCTTCATACACTTCTTTATCCTTTACACCAGACTACAACCACTCATACATAACTTTTATAAACACCTCTTTCTTTTTGTCATGCAATTATTTAAAAAAGTTATATCAAATATCATCAGACCCTGGTGGCACTTTTAATGTTTAAGCCTTTCAGCACAATGATTCTTCCTTTCTTATTGCCTTAGCCGGCAACCTGGCTACATATTCCTCAAATGTTTTCGCTTTCCACTTCATTACATGTTTATTTTGTCTTTCATCATGTACTTCTCTTAACATATAACTCCACTATATTTGTTATATCCCTTTGTGTATAAAACATTTCCTTCAGTATGCACGCCATGTTTCCTTCACCATTTTTAGCATCCTTTCCTACAAAAGTGCGCTCAACTTTTTTAACATTCCAAGAAATATCTTTGCTTATGTAACAGACTTCTTATTTTAAGCCATATTATTTTGATACAAAACAGCAAAAGACAGCAACGGTACACTGAAGCATGACTTGAATAACCATCCAATAAAATCAAAACCACATTTATTTCCAGGTTACGTCAATCTACAAGGTAGACCCCTTGCTTCCAATACACTCCTCATAGAAATGTTACCATTAAGACCTAGTCCTTTTTCAGCTCTAAGCTTTAATATCCATCTAAGTTCACTTTTTTCAGTAAGATTTATAATATTACCCATCCTATGTCCAAGGCTAATTTGTTCCAAGCCCATAAATTTAAAATTGTGATTGGAAACACTCATTTCATTGTACTTAGAAAGTGCACTAACTGAATCGCTATTTTTTATGCTTTTGGCATGCTCCTTTATATAATCTTTAAATGTGCGATTAGTTTTCCCCACATAAAATCTTAAACAGCAATCACATTGCACCAAATATATTATATTTTTACTACTGCAAGCCATTAGATTGTATACTTTATGTACTACCTGTGTTTCAAGATGTATAAACTCATTAGTTTGCTTAATATATTGGCACATATTACAATGACCGCATTTTTAGTTCCAGTTACTGTCAAACTTGTGGGAACAGCTAATTCTTTTGGATAGCATAAAATCCTTTTGAGATTCTTCCTATTCTTAAAACAAAAGTAGGGTTGCTCTACTACTGCTTTGATCTTATCGGTCATAAGCAATGGCCAATGCTTATAAAATACATGCTTAACTTTATTTATATCACTAGTATATGGTATGGTAATTTTTACTGGATTCACTTTATTTTGCTTTACAATTGAATGCCCTCCTTGTAGGTCCATATTAGGGCCTTTGGAGAAGTATGGCTTAGCTCTGTCATTCCTCATTGTTCTAACTTCTTCTAATACTGGGATCTCTTCTGTGCCTTGATACCCCCTTTGATATAAATTGTCTTCCAATTGAACAAGACCTTCATTAAACACAGTATCCTGATCACTCAGGCATGATACATGCATCCCCTGTCCTTTGACTATATTTTTGAATGATTTCCTTGGGTGCATGCTTAACCTATGCAGAAGTGTATTAGTATAACAATCCTTGCGATATATTCTAGTCTCAAATGATCCTTGCTCATTCATAGAGACAAAAATGTCTAAGAATGCTATCCCCTCTGTAGAATACTTCAGTTCAAATTTTAGATCTTAGAAGCCTTTGGAAAAATATGTGAAGATAAGATGTATAATATTTCTAGGAATAATATGCAATATAACTGGCATGTTAACTTAACACAACAAGAAAAGATAGCGCTAACACAACTCAAAACAGATACATCATTGGTTATTAGGCCTGCTGATAAGGGCGGCATGACAGTAGTAATGGAGAGAGAATTTTATTTTAATTCACTAAATCACATGCTGTCAGATAAAAAGTATAGAAGATTATTACACTTGCAAACATACAAACCATGAACATATGATGAAAATTGACATTAATGACTGTATATTCAGATACAATTTGTCATTGGAATTAATTCATTTTCTTACAGTGGAACATCCTTTGATTCCATCATTTCAAGGCCAGCCCAAAATACATAAAAATAAATTTAAGCCACCCTTTAGGCCTACTGTAGCAGGTAGAGGCTGGCTAACAGAACCATACTCCATTTTTGTGGAAAGGCAGGTTAGACCAGTATTGAATGGAACTGAAGTTGTGTTAAAAGATTCTAAGGAATTTTTAGAGAGTCTCTTTACATTTAATCAGGTGTTACATTATAGTGAAAACACATATTTAGTAACACTTGATGTAACATCTTTATTCAATTCAATTCCCAATGTGAAAGATTTGCATTTATTAAGGAACTTCCTTATAGGGAAAAGTGGATATAATAAATTGTTAATATATATTATATGTACGTTTATGGACATAGTATTAAAAAACAATGTATTTGTTTTTGATGGTACATACTATCTCCAATGCGAAGGCGTAGCTATGGGAACTTGTTGTGCCAATACTTACACCAACGCAGTCATGGCACAGTGGGAGATGGAATGTATGTTTCCATTAGAGTTGTATAGGAAGCATGTGAGCTTTTATTGCCATTTTGTGGATGATGTTTTTCTTGTATGGGTAGGTCCCCTATAATTACTTAGAACATTTGTAGAAAGAATAGAAAGTACAACAAACTTTCTAAAATTTGAATTGAAGCATTCTACAGAGGGGATAGCATTCTTAGACATTTTTGTCTCTATGAATGAGCAAGGATCATTTCAGACTAGTTTATATCGCAAGGATTGTTATACTAACACACTTCTGCATAGGTCAAGCATGCACCCAAGGAAAACATTCAAAAATATAGTCAAAGGACAGGGGATGCGTGTATCATGCCTGAGTGACCAGGATGCTGTGTTTAATGAAGGTCTTGTTCAATTGGAAGACAATTTATATCAAAGGGGGTATCAAGGCAAAGAAGTGATCCCAGTATTAGAAGAAGTTAGAACAATGAGGAATGACAGAGCTAAGCCATACTTCTCCAAAGGCCCTAATATGGACCTACAAGGAGGGAATTCAATTGTAAAGCAAAATAAAGTGAATCCAGTAAAAATTACCATGTCATATACTAGTGATATAAATAAAGTTAAGCATGTATTTTATAAGCATTGGCCATTGCTTATGACCGATAAGATCAAAGCAGTAGTAGAACAACCCTACTTTTGTTTTAAGAATAGGAAGAATCTCAAAAGGATTTTATGCTATCCAAAATAATTAGCTGTTCCCACAAGTTTGACAGTAACTGGAACTAAAAATGTGGTCATTGTAATATGTGCCAATATATTAAGCAAACTAATGAGTTTATACATCCTGAAACACAGGTAGTATATAAAGTATACAATCTAATGGATTGCAGTAGTAAAAATATAATATATTTGGCGCAATGTGATTGCTGTTTAAGATTTTGTGTGGGGAAACTAATCGCACATTTAAAGAGCGTATAGGGGAGCATACCAATAGCATAAAAAATAGGGATTCAGTTAGTGCACTTTCTAAGTACAATGAAATGAGTGTTTCCAATCACAATTTTAAATTTATGGGCTTGGAACAAATTAACCTTGGACGTTGGATGGGGAATATTATAAATCTTACTGAAAAAAGTGAACTTAGATGGATATTAAAGCTTAGAGCTGAAAAAGGGGTCTATAATAGCAAATAAAAAAACCTTTATGCGAATACCTAAACATCGACACCTATAACACGAACTGTGAAAATTCTGAATGCACTAAACAGCAAAAAATAAAATATTGAACTGTCATAGTCGGCCAACCCCACCACATGCTACATACTACCTACCCAAACAAAATAAATAAACCACATACATACACTAACCAAACCCTACTTCTAACCTAAAGTAAAGCAAGAAAACCCAACTTCTAACCATACACTAAACCCCACATACACAACTAACTATGCACTATCCTTAAACCCTCCCTAACCCTAAGGTCCAGAATCACTTACACGCTATGCATAGACATACACCCAAAAAAATAAATAATACACATACATACATTTAACAAAACCCTACTTCCAACACTACACTAAACCTCACATACACAACTATCTATGCACTATCCTTAATCCCTCCCTAACCCTAAGATCTGTAACTACCACACCCTTCCCCTACAGATATGCACCCAAAAAAATAAATAATACACATACATACAGTTAAATAAAACCCTACTTCTAACACTACACTAAATCTTACATACATTACCTATCTATTCACTTACCTTAACCCACATCCTAACCCTTAATTCCTATCTATTGCACACTTACCTTACGGAGCTATACCGCAGACAGGCCAACCATTACACTTCGACATTTAAATTTTCGCTGTTTTGGACGTTCGGCATTTCTGTATTTCGCACAATACATGTCGCTCTTTTCATATTCACGATTACAGTCTTTCGATGTGGTAATATGAACCCCTAAAAAGGACTAGGTCTTAATGATAAAATTTCTATGAGGAATGTATTGGAAGCAAGGGGTCTACCTCGTAAATAGCTGTAACCTGGAAATAAATGTGGTTTTGATTTTATTGGATGGTTATTCAAGTCGTGCTTCAGTATACCATTGCTGTCTTTTGCTGTTTTGTACACATAATACAATGGGGACTGTCCACCTACTGGGGAACATTCTTTTTTGGACTATTGCTTTATCTGTTTGTTCCAACCAGTAGGAGCATGGCGGAATTGAATGCTGGAAGTAATATTGAATTGGATTTTAATCCGTTGAGGCCGAGAGAGCAAACAACATCCGGGACTGTCGGGTATGTTAAATAACAGTAATAACCCTTTGATGGTGGAATGTGAATCGAATGATGCCCCACCATACAAAGAAGATATCAGTGTTGATTATTATAAACTGAGAATGCTTGTGAATATAATTGAAAATGATGTATTTAAACTCAAAAGAATACAATTATAGAGATTTTATTTTGAAGTATGTATACATCATAAAATAATACATTGTGGCCTATGTATATTAAAAATGTCAACATATGGGTCACAGTACTCTGAGCTGCTAAGTCAATGGCAATTAATTAACATGGAAAGAAGTTTTAGTTACCTAAAACTTATGAATTAGTTTTTTAAGCCCCATGAACAAGAACTAATACAGGGCATTGAACAGCAGCAAGAAGTACTATATACACAATTTCCAGTATTTCATGTTGATAAATTAATGGGAACAGTAATAGACAATGTGAGTATATATGAACGTAGACTGACACAACAGAAGAGGAAGAACTTAGATAGATACATAGCCGACTTTAAGAGTGGGAATGTCTTCTTGTGGTCTAGATCCCAGAGAACGAATAGACCTGAACAGAATGGACAAGTAAAGGAATATGAACGTAGCTCAGAGTCTCAAAATAGCAGAGAGCATTTGAATGCTAAATCAGTGGGAACATATAATAGAGTTCCAGTCAGTGATGTGCAAAGCTCTATTCCTTTAGTACAAGAGAATAATGGCACACCATCCCAAGTGGTAATGCCTAATGTAAGCCAGTCGAGTCCAGAAGCACAGCAGTCTAATGATATACCACCTGGACAACCAGTAGTTAGAAGGAAAGATACCACTAATAATGGATTACAAACATATCCAATTTTTCCACTACCCATCCGACAAGAAAGAGGAAGACAAACATTTCGGTCCAGGAGTCGAGGCAGGATGAAAGGGAAGGAACAAATGGACAATACGGAATATCCAACGCTGAAAAGGATGTGGCAGCACAACTAAACCAAAACATTGTCTGGAATATATCACAGAAATAATTAAAGAGCTCAGAAATTTCAGTTCTGCAAAAGGAACTCTCATTTATTCGGGCGCAATCAGCTGATTTACCAGATACGCTGATAGACTTAAAACTTTTTCTGAGAAATGTTATGTTGAAACTGACATTTCCTATGGATACAGCTAGTAGTATTCATGAATATAAAAAGCTGAGTAATTATACACCTGTTAATCATCCAATCTTAGAAGCCTTTGGAAAAATATGTGAAGATAAGATGTATATTATTTCTAGGAATAATATGCAATATAACAGGCATGTTAACGCAACAAGAAAAGCTAGCGCTAACACAACTCAAAACAGATACATCATTGGTTATTAGGCCTGCTGATAAGGGTGGCATGACAGTAGTAATGGACAGAGAATTTTATTTTAATTCACTAAATCACATGCTGTCAGATAAAAAAGTATAGAAGATTATTACACTTGCAAACATACAAACAATGCAACATCTGATGAAAATTGACATTAATGACTGTATGTTTAGATACAATTTGTCATTGGAATTAATTCATTTTCTTACAGTGGAACATCCTTTGATTCCATCTTTTCAAGGCCAGCCCAAAATACATAAAAATAAATTTAAGCCACCCTTTAGGCCTACTGTAGCAGGTAGAGGCTGGCTAACAGAACCATACTCCATTTTTGTGGAAAGGCAGGTTAGACCAGTATTGAATGGAACTGAAGTTGTGTTAAAAGATTCTAAGGAATTTTTAGAGTCTCTTTACATTTAATCAAGTGTTACATTATAGTGAAAACACATATTTAGTAACACTTGATGTAGCATCTTTATTCACATCAATTCCCAATGTGAAAGGTTTGCATTTATTAAGGAACTTCCTTATAGGGAAAAGTGGATATAATAAATTGTTAATAGATACTATATGTATGTTTATGGACATAGTATTAAAAAACAATGTATTTGTTTTTGATGGTACATACTATCTCCAGTGAGAAGGCGTAACTATGGGAACTTGTTGTGCCAATACTTACGCCAATGCAGTCATGGCACAGTGGGAGATGGAATGTATGTTTCCATTAGAGTTGTATAGGAAGCATGTGAGCTTTTATTGCCATTTTGTGGATGATATCCTTCTTGTATGTATAGGTCCCCTATCATTACTTAGAACATTTGTAGAAAGAATAGAGAGTACAACAAACTTTCTAAAATTTGAATTGAAGTATTCTACAGAGGAGATAGTATTCTTGGACATTTTTGTCTCTATAAATGAACAAGGATCATTTGAGACTAGTTTATTTCGTAAGGATTGCTATACTAATACACTTCTGCATAGGTCAAGCATGCACCCAAAAAAAAAATTCAAAAATATAGTCAAAGGACAGGGCATGCGTGTACCATGCCTGAGTGACCAGGATGCTGCGTTTAATGAAGGTCTTGTTCAATTGGAAGGCAATTTATATCAAAGGAGGTATCAAGGCAAAGAAGTGATCCCAGTATTAGAAGAAGTTAGAACAATGAGGAATGACAGAGCTAAGCCATACTTATCCAAAGGCCCTAATATGGACCTACAAGGAGGAAATTCAATTGTAAAGCAAAATAAAGTGAATCCAGTAAAAATTACCATACCATATACTAGTGATATAAATAAAGTTAAGCATGTATTTTATAAGCATTGACCATTGCTTATGACCGATAAGATCAAAGCAGTAGTAGAACAACCCTACTTTTGTTTTAAGAATAGGAAGAATCTCAAAAGGATTTTATGCTATCCAAAAGAATTAGCTGTTCCCACAAGTTTGACAGTAACTGGAACTAAAAATGTGGTCATTGTAATATGTGCCAATATATTAAGCAAACTAATGTGTTTATACATCCTGAAACACAGGTAGTACATAAAGTATACAATCTAATGGACTGCAGTAGTAAAAATATAATTTAATTGGCACAATGTGATTGCTGTTTAAGATTTTATATGGAGAAAACTAATGGCACATTTAAATAGCGTATAAGGGAGCATACCAATAGCATAAAAAATAGGGATTCATTTAGTGCACTTTCTAAGTACAATGAAATGAGTGTTTCTAATCACAATTTTAAATGTATGGGCTTGGAACAAATTAGCCTTGGACACAGGATGGGGAATATTATAAATCTTACTGAAAAAATTTTAACTTAGATGGATATTAAAGCTTAGAGCTGAAAAAGGACTAGGTCTTAATGGTAACATTTCTATGAGGAGTGTATTGGAAGCAAGGGGTCTACCTCGTAAATAGACGTAACCTGGAAATAAATGTGGTTTTGATTTTATTGGATGGTTATTCAAGTCGTGCTTCAATGTACAGTTGCTGTCTTTTGCTGTTTTGTATACATAATAAAACGTAGACTGTCTACCAACTGGCGAACATTCTCTTTTGGCATATTATTTTGATATTTGACTTTTAACATACTTAATATCTCCTTTTCATTTCTTCTTAATAGCTTGTCATATTCATTTATGCAATCACTTATTCTTAATGTCTTTTTATATTTCATAGGTTCATAGGTTCATACTAGGCTATCTGCCCTAGGGCATTTATAAGCCTAGCCAGAGTGTGTATGGCTTTCGCCACCCATTTTAAATTAATTTTGCTATGCCCTTTTTCGAGGTTAGTATACTGGGCATGTCATATTCATTTATGCAATCACTTATTCTTAATGTCTTTTCATATTTCATAGGTTCATAGGTTCATACTAGGCTATCTGCCCTAGGGCATTTATAAGCCTAGCCAGAGTGTGTATGGCTTTCGCCACCCATTTTAAATTAATTTTGCTATGCCCTTTTTCGAGGTTAGTATACTGTGCCTCTGTCTAACAGTGACACAGAAGTGATACCCGGGGTAAACCTACGATCTCCCATCCACTCATCAAGATTCCTCTTGAAGAGAGTCAATGAGGGACTCTGCCTAACCTGGACTGGGATTTTATTCCAGAGTGAAGGGAGCCTCTGGGTTATGAATGTGTCCCTCCAGCATGTCCTATTTATTTCAGTGCTGAGGTTTAAGTCCTCCGATGGGATTTGGATTTTCTGAGGTACAGCATGTCCATTAATTCTGGGTTGGACATGGCTTTATACGTCAGGCACAGATCGCCTCTGAGCAGGCGGTATGCCACTGAGTAGAGCTGGAGTTTCTTTAACCGAGCAGCATACGGCATCTGTTTGAGCCCCTTGATCCTCTTGGTGAGGTACTTTTGGGGTCTTTCCAGTTGCTGCAGGTGTCTGGTAAGGTACATCCCAAAAGGGGCATTGTACTCAATTATGGGCCTGATGATGGATGAGTAAAGTGGCATGATGACCTCCCCTGATCTAGATGTGAATCCCTTCTTGATTAGGTGGGCTATATAAAATGCTTTTCTAACCACTTTGGCCACTTGGTTGTCAAATGAGAGATTGTTATCAACTTGGGTCCCCAGGTCCCTAATTACTTCTTCTGTATTTAATGGATTACCATCTATGTGGTAATTTGTGGGCACTTTGTTTTTGCCAAAGGGGATGACTATACACTTTTTGGCGTTTAACTTGAGGCCATGGCTCTGGCACCAGTTGTCTGTTTCTATGAGGCCCTTTTGGAGGATGCTTGTGTCGGCTGGAGAGTCTATTATGGCGCCCAGTTTGCAGTCATCTGCGAACTTGGTCAGCCGCAGTCCTTCCATGTTGGCCTGTACCTCCGAGAAATATATACCGAACAAGAGAGGTCCCAAGTCTGAGCCTTGTGGGACGCCACTTGTAACTGGTTTGGAGTCTGACATGGCTTCAGCTATTCTAACCATGTGGGTTCTGTCCTTGAGCCAGTTTGCAACCCATCTAGTGACATAGGGGTTTATATTTAAGCTTGTGAGCTTATCTATAATGCCTGAGTGGGGTATTGTATCGAAGGCTTTTGCGAGGTCCAGGTAGGCTGTGTGGACCACCTTCCCCTTGTCAATGGCCTTGGTGACTGTTTCAAAGAAATTGACCAGGTTTAAGAGGCAGGATCTGCCCTTAACAAAGCAGAACTGGGTAGGATCCAGTGTCTGTAGGTCCCCAATATCTTTATTTATAAGGTACATGATGATCCTTTCCATAGCTTTGCAGAACAAGCTAGTGAGACTTATGGGGCGATAGTTTCCAGGATCGAGGCACCACCTTTGTGGAGAGGGACCACTGTTGCTGTACGCCACTCTTTGGGTACATATCCTGTAGTAAGGCTGAGATTGAACAGTAGTTTTAGGTTTGGGTTTAGCTTTCTTGGAGTTCATGTAGGACGCAGCCCGGGGGCACCGTCTGGTCCCATTGATGCTGTTTTTCTTGCTTTGGAGAGGGCAGCTCTTACCTGAGCATCTGAGATGTCAGGGGGGCAGCACTCTGCTGGGATAGATATTAGCCCTTTTGGTGGGGGGTGGGAGAAGTTTGCGTTGAATCTGTCAGCTAGGATGTTGGCAATGCCTGTGGGTTCTGTGTATTTTTTGTCATTTTGGACTAATTCTGAGCATATCTGGGAATTTCCACCCAGGTTCCTAACATAACTAAAGAAAGCCTTGTGATTATCCTTAGTGTCCTGTGCAATTTTTCTCTCGAAGCTGACCTTAGACGATTTTATGAGTGCCCGTAGTTTTTTGCTAATACTGATCAGAGATGCCTTCCCTTTTTGGGATTTTGCTCTGTCATGTAGTAGCTTCCTCCTTCTATTGTATAGTTTGTTTATGGCTGGGGTCCACCAGACAGGACATCTGCCTTTGGAGGATTGGGTCTTGGTTTTATTTGGGATTGCATGATCCATGCATTCCTGAAGGTGTTTATAGAATGCGTTTATAAAGGATTTTGTGGTCTGGGCAGATATCCACAGGCCCGGGGGCTTTGAAGGATTCCACCTTGGTTTTGAGGTGTGAAATTTGCTTTAGAGAAGTTTTTCACTGTGGTTTTCTGGGCATGGGGTGGGGTCGGGATGTGAATATCCAGTGAGATTAGTTTATGGTCTTATCTTACAAGTGAGGGATACACTTCTGGTCTGGAGCATAGAGTCCCCATGTTGGTGATGATCAGGTCCAGTATGTTTTCCCCTCTTGTGGGAGTGGTAACAAGTTGTTCCATAGCATTTGAGTTTATAAATTCTAGGAACCTTTGGGCTAGGGTGTTGGAGCTAGAGTAATGCTCCCAGTCTATGTTTGGGTAGTTGAAGTCACCCAATATAATGGTGTTTGGAGAGACCTTCATATTTTCCAGTGTTCTCAGGAAGGCCAAGTGGGGTTCTGGGTTTGGGAGGGTGGTCTGTAGCAGGTTATAAACTGGAAGGCAGTTTTACCCACTGTTAGTTGCACATGGATAGTCTCTGATGCTTCGTGCTGTGCCACCAACCTGGAGGTGTGGGTATCTTTGATGAATATTGATACTCCCCCTCCTTTTGTGGTTCGGTCCAAGTTTTGGGGCCGAAAAGCATGGTATGAGGTATAACCTGGTAGTGCTGGGGTGCTCTCGAGAGCCTTGAACCAAGTTTCTGTTACTGCACAGATATCGATGTTCTCCATGCTAAGGAGAGTTTCGAAAAGGCATCTTGAGGTTTAGACTTCTGGCGTTGAGTAGCATTACTCTTAATTTCTTATCCCTTGTGATACCTATGGAGGTGGGTTTGTCTTTTGAGCCTTGCCTAAAAAAGGCACTATGGGGGTAGCAAGAGCCTTTGCCAATATCTGAAAGCCCAGGGGTGACAGGTGCAAGCCGTCCCTAGCGAAGCATCGTGGCTTGTCGAGCATGTCATCCCAGGCTGACAGGCATTGGATCCCCTTTGAATGACACCAATACTTAAGCCAACTGTTGAAATTGATAATCTTGTATTCATACTGTGGCATCATTCTTGGTGAGGGTAAGATGCTATTCAAGGTCAGGGTCATACCGGCCTGGGCTACATGCTCAGAGAGCTCCTCTATGTCTCTTTTCATGTAGTCCAGGGAGGTACGTCTCAGGACATTCACACCAGCATGGACAATGACTGAGTCATATTTGTACTTGCCTTGGAGTGACCCGAGTGCTTGTGTTATGTGGCGGATCCTAGCACCCGATAGGCAGCTCACCATGACCTTCTCCTTGTTTAGCCTGGTGAGCGGGACGTCAGTGTGCCTGATGATGTGAGCTATGTGTTGCACGTGTTTTGTTTTGGGGTAGCGGTTGCTTGGGTGTCTGCTTTGGAGTTCCCTGCTGCTTAGGCAGATTTTTATTTAGAGCCTCCAAGTATGTTTTTGTGTGTTTATGTGTTTGGTTTGCTGTCGTGGTAGGTCTATGTGAGACTGGAATTGTAGTGAGTGTGGTTTCCTTCTCCTCCTGACTGGTTACGCCAGTACTGAGTTGAGAGAGCTTAGCCTCCAGTTTGGCTATATGGTTGCATCTTTCACATGTGTTGGAATTTGTTGGGAGGAGGAGAGGGTTGTCTGTGTACATTAGGCAGTTGTAACATTGCCTCAAGATTCCCAGGTTCACCAGCTGGACCGGAGAGGAGATTGACAACTGACCTTTGGACATGCTAGAATACTATTGGGAATTCCTTTATAATTGAAAAAAATGGCCAATGGGGAACAAGTTACTCAAGGGGAGTTTGTGAGGGTGTAGTGCTTTTAATTTTTTAGTGCTGACTTATATAATTGCTTTAGTGAGCAAGTGCTAGGCTTTAGCATAGGAATAGGGTGTTTATTATGAGAACTAGATCAGTTCCAAGGCTCAAACTCAAATAAGCAGCACTGCTCGATGCCGCTATGCACAAAATCACGCAAAGCCACGCTACAGGTTTTATACAGGCGGACTTGAAAGAGCTAGAAATTGGCCCAAAACAGCCAACCGACTACCAGATTCCTGTGCTGGGAACACTCCTCCAGGGACAGATAGGCTGCTCCAAGCTCCCCACTGCCACTGGTGAACAAAGAAGCCTCCCTCTATCCAAGACAGGAAATGGCAACACAGGAACTTTCCAAAAGTCCAGAATACAGCAAAGCCTGTATTTGGACTACTCTAGGTCAGGAAAGATGGGAAACAAGGATAACTTGTTTCTGCAGTTCTTATATATCTTATATTCACCTTCCCAGCACTGCTTTCTCAATACTAAAAATTTATTTTTCTATTTTTCTTATAGGCGATCCAACACTTTTCTCATCTTTCATAGAATGATCACATTGAATAGTGGTGCTACATTAATAACATAATTTCTTCTTTAAAGAAGGGTGCATTAACTATATCACTCAAAAGTGTTTTTATTCTGTAGTTTTCTTTAATATATCATTCTTCATCTCCACCTTCCACCATTATAGGTTCATAGGTGTGTACTAGGCTAATGGCCCTGGAGCCTTTACAAGTCTATTCCAAAAAAAATTGCCCAGGCACAGTGCCACCCAAAGTTAGTTCACAGTGCCCATATCCAGTAGTGCAACTTGAATGATCCCTGGAGTGAAATTTCTGTTACCTATCCACTCGTCAAGATTTCTGTTGAAGACGGCCAGTGAGGTGGTCTGCTTGACATGAATGGGAAGCATATTCCAGAGTATGGGCAGTCTTTGGGAGAGGAACCTTTCCCTCCAGCATGTTCTGTAATTGTGGTAAAGAGGTTGTGATCTCCGGAGCATGTGGCATGGGGGGGATTGGGATTTCTTTAGGTATAGCATTTCATGTAGGGCTGGGTCAGACATGGCTTTGTAAGTCAAGCAGGGATCACCTCTAATTAGATGATAAGAGGCTGAGAACAGCTAAAGTTTCTTGAGTCTGTCCATGTAGGATATGAGTTCAAGGCCTAGGATTCTCTTTGTGAGATACTATTGTGGCCTATCCAGCTGTTGTAGGTGTCTGGTCAGGTACATGCCAAATGGGGTGTTATATTCGATGATTGGTCTAATGAGAGATGAGTAGAGAGGGATGATGACCTCTTTCTTCCTGGATACGAAAACTTTGGTTATAAGATGTGCCACATAGAAGGACTTTCTGACCACAGTGGCAATGTGGTGGTCGAAAGTGAGGTGGTGGTTGACCTGGGTGCCCAGATCTCTTATGGCCCCTTCAGTGTTCAGTGGGTTCCCATAAATGTGGTAATTCATGGGAACTGAGTTTTTTCCAAAGGGGATGATAACACATTTTTTGGCATTAAGCTTTGGGCCATGGTTCCGATTCCAGTCATTGGTCTCAGGGACGCCCTTTTGTAGGATGCCTGCATCACTTGGGGAGTTGATAATGACTCCTAGCTTGCAATCATCAGTGAACTTGGTCAGCCAGAGTGCTTCTGTGTTGGCCTGGACGTCTGAGAAGCAAATGCCAAACATGAGATTGTCTAGAACCAAGCCCTGTGGGACTCCATTTGTGACTGATTGAAAGTCTGACTTGGAATCCGCAACTTTCACTCTGCGGGTCCTGTCTGTGAGCCAATTTGCAACCCCCCTAGTGATGTAAGGATTGATACCTAGTTTGGTGAGTTTATCAATGATGCCTGAGTGGGGAATGGTATCAAAGGCCTTGGCCAGGTCGAGGTAGGCTGTACACACTGCCTTACCCTCATCCACAGCCTTAGTGACTGCCTCAAAGAAGTCAACTAGGTTCAGCAGGCAGGATCTCCCCTTGACAAAGCCAAACTGTGTTGGGTCAAGAGTTCAGAGATTGCCTATATCTTTGTTAAGCAGGTCCATGATGATGCACTCCATAGTTTTGCATACCAGGCTTGTCAGGCTAATGGGGAGATAGTTCCCAGGGTCTGTAGTTGCTCCCCATTTATGGAGCGGGATGACTGCAGCAATGCACCATTCATTAGAGACATAGCCTGAGGTAAGGCTGTGACTGAACAGGGCACACAATTATGGTGCCAGTTCTTTTTGTAGCTCATGTAGGACGCAGCCAGGGATATTATCAGGTCCCATGGACGATGTATTCTTGGCTTTGGACAATGCAAATTTTACCTGTGCTGCAGAAATTATGGGTACCAGGCTTTCTTCTGGTATTGTGATAAGCCCCTTGGGGGGGGGGGGTAAAGTTGGCACTTAATCTGTCAGCCAGTATGTTGGCTATATCTGTTGGCTCAGTATATGAGGTGCCATTGTGCAATAACTCAGTGAAAATCTGGGTATTGCCTTTGAGGTTTTTCTGATATAGTTATAGAAGGCTTTGTGGTTGTTTTTGGTGTCAGCTGCAATTCTGCCTTCATAGCTGGCTTTAGAGGATTTGATAAGGGATCTCAACTTTTTGTTGAGACTGATAAGGAAGGTTTTCCAGTCTTGTGACTTCATTTTTTTCTTCAACAGTGTCTTCCTTCTGTTGTAGAGTTTATTGATGTCTGGGGACCACCAGACTGGCTTCCTTTTTTGGAGGAGAATGTCTTAGTTCCATTTGGTATGGCAAGGTCCATGCATTTGTGTACATGTTCATACACTGCATTAGTGTATGATTCAGCAATCATGCAGCTATTTTCCATTGGCATGGGTGCCAAGAATTTAGCCACCTGTGCTTTTAGGAGCCTAAAGTCAGCTTTAGAGATGTTTTCAGGGTGGTCACGTTAGCAGGGGGTGTGGGTGAGAAAGAGATTTCCATGGTGATCAGATTGTAGTCAGATTTAACCAGGGAGGAACTGACTATAGGTGTGCAGCAACGGTCTTCTGTGTTGGTGATAACCAGGTCAAGGATGTTGCTTCCGCTAGTAGGGGTCAGAATGAGCTGGTCCAGGACACTGGAACAGATAAATTCCAGAAAGCGCTGGGCCTGTGCATTGGTACTTGAATAGTTTTCCCAGTTGATGGAAGGGTAATTGAAGTCACCCAGTATGAGAGTATTGGGCTGGACCTTGTTAGATTCCAGCATGCTTAGGAAGTTGACTTGTGAGTCTAGGGACATGTTTGGGGTTCTGTAGCAGGCTATGACCTGTATTGCCACCTTACCCAGTGTTAGTTGTACCTGAAGTATCTTGGATGCATTATGCCAGGCTACCAGTCTAGAGGTGTGCATATCCTTTAAGAATATGGAGACACCACTGCCTTTGGAGCTTCCGGCCGCATCCTGAGGCCGAAAGGTATGAAATGAGTTGTAGCCTGAGAGCACAGGGGTGCTTTCTGCCTCTTTAAACCAAGTCTGCGTTACAGCACAGATGTTGACATTCTCCATTTTGAGGAGAGCTTCAAGCGAGTGCATCTTGAGATTTAGACTTCGAGCATTGAGCAGCATTGGGCAGCACAGTGGTGCAGCGGTTAACGTTGTCGCCTCACACAGCAAAAGGCTCGGTCCGGGCTGTTCGGCCTGGGGTGTCTGTGTGGGTTTTGTTCTCCTGTTCTCCCCGTGTGGGTTTTCTCCGATGGTCATACTTCCTTTTCCATTACAAACAAAATATGCACAGGCTTCTCATTTCTCAGGCTGCCTCTGGCTCTGTGGAACTCTGTGGAACTTCCCAGTCTTTCAAAGTCAAAATAAATAAAAATAAAATGACCCTCAGATTACATTTGTTTGTAGCTGTTACGGTGGAATTTTGATATTTGGAACACTGCCTAAAAAATGCACTATAGGGGTGGCAAGAGCCTTAGCCAGTACCCGGAATCCCAGGGGTGACAGATGCAGGCTGTCTCTGGCAAAGCATCCAGGTCTGTTGATCATATCATCCCAGGCAGACAGATACTGTATCCCTTTAGAATTACACCAGAAATGTAGCCAATTGTAGAAATCAATCATTTTCTGCTCGTACTGTGGTATCATTCTGGGTGACAGTAGAATACTGCTCAGGGCTAGGGTCATACCTGCCTGGTCCACATAATCTGAGAGTTCCATCACATCTTTTTTAATGTAGTCCAGGGAGGTACATCTCAGGTCATTCACACCCATATGGACAATGACAGTCATATTTGTACTTGTTGTGGAGTGACCTAAGTGCATGTGTTATGTGGCAGATCCTTGCACCTGATACACAACTGACTGTCACCTTCTCCTTGTTCAACCTATTGAGTGGGACATCAGTGTACCTCACAATTGAGTCTCCTATGATTAGTACATTGGGCAAAGTGTTTTGCCTTAAGGGCTTGGGTTGATGGGCACACTGTGGTGGTGAGCTATGTGTTCTGGGGCTGGAGTTGTGTTGTGGTGGTCAAGTGTGTTTCTGTCTCTGGAGTCTCTGTTGTTTGGGTAAGTTTTTATTGAGAGCCTCCACGAAAGTGGGTGGATGGTTTGTGTTTCTATGTGTGGGTTGTGATGGTTGGTGCTTTGGAGGGCTGTGTGTTCTATGTAGTGAGTTACAGGTGTTAACCTTCTCCTCTTGACCAGCTAGTCCAGTCTTGGTTGGAGCGTGCACTACTTCCATTAAGTGCATCTCTCACAGGCATGAGTGTTGGGAGGTAAGAGGAGGGGGTTGTCTGTATATATTAGACAGTTGCCACACTGTCTCAGAATGCCCAAGTGCACCAGGTTAGCAGGAGAAAGCACAGGAAATTGCCCTACAATCATACAGGGGGGGCATCATAACTAATAAGTACTGGTGCTGTTACTGCATAGGAACAGCTAGTGATGATAGCACCTAAGTTAAGCCTGTTAAATTTGTAGCCAATTATGCTAACTGAACTGCAAGAAGTAAAAGAACAAGCTCGTTCTATCGGGAAAATTGAAGAGCAAGCACAATGAAGTATGAAGCATACCTCTTGTATTTACCCTCTTATTTCTTTTAACCTTTCAGATGCTAAAATACTCAATTTCAGTTTTTAACTTATCTTCTTATACATACACTTTCTATCTTTTCTTACAATTAACTTGCCATATTTCATCATCTAACTACCTAGGAAGCATCTTTGTTTATTTTACCTATAGTTTCCTTAGATTACAGCTAAAATCTTATAGTATTCATTTTTCATAATAAACTTTTAAATATCTTCATAAATTACTTTTCTATCCTTGACACTTGTATATGTATTCACCTCAATTATTTTTCCATGTCCACTTTTCATATTTGGCATCACATACTACACATCTCCCAAGTACATCTCTAATTAGATCTAAAGGGTGTACATCCCTATTCTTATAGTATAGCAATTCCAGATCATAATTCTTGCCAAGGGCTCTATACTGTCTTATTTTTCTATACTTTCTATATATCTTCTTTTTTCCTGCAGTCAGTAATCTAACATCTTTTAGATATATAATATCAGCAATCTGTTTTTAACATTATTGTAAGGCCAAAAGTCTGCTAGTATCACTAGCATCATTTTAATGCTATTTACCTATATTCAAGTAGTTCTTTTTTGACTCGCTAGTTTCCAAAGGATTAATAGCAAACACTTGCACCCAGTGGACAACTGGAGGCTAAGAGAATCAAACCTTGGATTACAGAAAGCAGCACACAGCCTTAATGCTATCTAGTAACTACCAGACTAACTGCAAGTTCCTACTTGGGGTTCAAGACATTAAACTGTTCCATGGCCAAAGTATTTTGAACTTGTTCAACAAAGCTATGAACCTGTTTAAGAAGAAAGCTGTGAAGAAAATCATTAGTGGTTAATGACGCTCAGTGTTTGGCAATTTACTGTATTATTATTAAGGCTATGTGGATGCAGCAAGATTTATCCTGTAACTCTAGGTTTGAGTCCTGCAATCTCCATTTGCATACTGGATGCCTTTGGGCAAATCAGTTAAGCAGGCGGTGATCCTGAGTTATTACTGAAAAAGAAAACACATTTTAGTTTGTTGGTTTTAATTAGTTAAGAAATAAATTATTTTAAAAATGATATAAATGGAAAGGTTAAATGGGGCATAGTTTGATTTTCTAAAGATAATTTTAATAAATATCCATGCTAAGATGTTTCCACTTTTAGAAGAAAATGATACAGCAACCTCAAATTTGCAAAAGTGGGTTCAACAAACTATTGCTCAATCAGCCCAGATTTGACAAAATGTACATTTCTTGTACAAAAAAAAATGGAAAAATCTATGCATACAATTTTCCTAAAGGGAAAGTGGAAGTGGAATCTGGCACAATACAGTAAGCTCTTGCATTCATCAGATTTTAGGTAAGAAAGTGTAACATAATCCCCCGGATTCTCAAACGCTTGCACGGAGTGCAAGATCGGTGCAGGAGCACAAGCAGGCAATATGTCTGCCGTGCTATCCAGGAACAGCCTGCAGGGGTGTGCACAAGTGCTCCTGCACTACTCCTGCACGGACTAAGCCCTGGTATGCAAATCACCCCATTTGCAGGAGAAATCTATGCAAATGAGGTGATTTTGCAATCCAGTTGCAACAGTCCATGCAAGACTAGTGCTAACTGCAGAAATGTACTCGGTTAGTAACCGAGTACATTTCTGCAAAATCCAAAACGGAGCTACGACAGCACCAAAATAAGGCTTCATATCATGTAGTAAGCATGCCAATGGCCAAGTATAAGGCCATTGGCATACCCAACATAAAAATAAATACAAAAATCTACTTTTATTATTTTGTAGCTGATCTCAGCTGTTTAAGGGTTGGGCAGTGGTGCGTAAATGGGATTGGGGGAAAATAACAAAATGAACCTAAATTAAGCATTCTAACTAAAATCAATATTCTGCCATGCAAGTTAATGGCAGGCAGAAGACAACATGGCCAGTGAGTAGTAGTTGCTAAGGGGGGAGGCTCAGTGTGAGATATGTAGCTATGCATTAGCAGGCAATCCTGTGTAAATGAGGGGAAGGATAGTGAATCCCAGTTTTCCCCAGCTTGTGGGTCAGGTCCCAACAGTGTAAGAGTAGGAAAGTCTGGTGCAAGCCTAGGAGTTAAGTGACATCATTGGGGGGGTGCCAGGCATACTGTAAGCAGATTGGAGCCCTGTGGCCCAGGAATGCTCCTAGCAAAGCAGAGCTTAGCTGGGGAGGTGTCTAAACCTGCATAGCACTCTTTACAAAGCCTACGCGGGTGTGTGTGCTGTGCATCGGGATTTACAGGAAGAAAAAGAGGTGAAACCTGGAAATAGCAACAGTGTGCACATTTCAGCACTCTGTTTGTGTGGTGCACCCACTGGCTTAAACAGGTTCATAGGTTAGAACTAGGCTAACTGCCCTTGTGAGTTATTTCAAGCCTAGCCAATTATCCCATGTGAGAATCAAATCCTGCACCTTGTGTCTGTAAGGTAAACACCTTAACCATTATGCCATCCTCCCACACAATGAGAAGGGAAAACAGTAGTAGGAAGGTAATCAAGGAGAACTACCTTAGCTGGCAGATGAAATGTATCAGAATCAGCCAATTACACAGGCAGCAGACCAGCCCAGCCGAGAACACTACTATAAACTAAGCAAACACCTTCCCCTCTGTTTTTTTCCACACTCTACACCACAGGTGTATATAAGTGGGGAAATCTTAACAAACAAACCAACAAAATGAGAAGGGCTGCAGCAGGCAACATAGAACAACATGTGCAAAAGGCTGAGGGTGGTGAGGATATGAATGCTGCCGGAACACCCCACAGTGAGGAGATGAAAAAGAGTGTACAGACCCAGGGTAACCTACCAGGGGGTACATGAGCTGGAGATAGTGGAGCGCTATAAGGTAGACAGAGACCTCCTATAGCAAATTGTTGAGCTGTGCCGGCCACACCTGACATCAAACTGACCGAGGGGAAGCCATCCCAGTGGATACCAAGGTATGTATAGGCCTAGGAATACTAGCCACAGGTACCTCCCAAAGCACAACTGGGGATATCATGGGGATCTCACAGGCATCAGCATCCAGAGTATTCCATCAGTTCCTGGATGCCATGTCAGCACATGCCAGTGAGCACGTATATTTCCTCAATACCCATGAGGTGTTGACCAGCAGTATGCGTCTCTTCCACCAAATAGCAGAATACCCTGGGGTAGTGGGTGCTATCAAAGCACCATCCGGTCAGCAGGGTAAGGCCAACATCAACCGCAGGGGCATCCCCTCCATCAACTTCCAGGTCATATGTAATGCCCAGGACATTATAATGAATGTGTGTGCTGGCTGCCCTGGAAGCTATGATGATTTCCACATATGGCATCTGCCGCAGCTATACCAGAGATTTGCCAATGGGGACATCCCCTACTGTCACCTAGTGGGGGATGCTGGGTACACACTGGAGCCATGGCTGACACCCATCAGAAATTCACACACACCTGAACAAGAATGCCATAATCAGGCACACACACACACAAGCCAGGCATATAATACAGCATGTGTTTGGTATGCTCAGGTCACTGTTCCGGTGTCTGGACAGTATTCACCAGCTACATATACCCAAATTGTTATGGTATGTGCTATGCTACACAATAGCGGAAACAATTGCAGCAGGAACAGCATATGGCAGGGACACACAGCCCCACACCAATGCTGCACAGGCATAGAGTGAACCGGAGGAGGAACAACCTGAGCCTGCCCCAGTAGGCAGATGGAGGCATGCCCAGTATGCCGTGGCTGTGACAAATAGGCAACGCGTAGCACATGCACTGACACAGTAGGGACCCAGGGAATGACACCTCTATCTGACTCGCACATACAGTAAAAGGGATGCCAAACATGACACTATCTGTGCTCAACCATGTATATGGAGTATATTATGTGCATCTGACATAGGCAGCCCTCCAGTGCCATCTGCAAATCTGGCACATCCTCAAGGTAAGTCGATCAACTTACCAATTGCCAAGTGGAGTAGAATATGTCGTTACCTGTAGCTATGGTATGGATGTGAGCATGCAATGGAATTGGGTGGCTGAATGTTATGGCAGTAGACAGTAGACACCCATAGTGGCACCATGACATCTGTACCACATACTGGAGTCACCATAGTAGCCAGTACTACACAGGGTGACAAAACCCACTGCAGGAAATGTGCTGTGTGACATTTGTGTCCATATGACCCCACAAATGCCAGTCAGGACAGTTCACATGTCCAACAACAGTCTCAGCCAGCAGAACAGGTGTAGACAAACCCAAACAGAGCCTGTGCCATGGCCCCTGAATGATGGCTATAGTTAACCTCCCCCCCCCAGGCCTACACAGACAGACCACAGCAAGGCAGGCAGTGGGATGCTAGTTCTGAAGGGTAGGAAGTCAGACAATAATATGTAGGGCAACCAAAGCCACAATCTATAGTACACTGGTATGCCTCTAGTCAGCATGATAGTTAGCAATACAGAATGAAATGGAGTACCTGACATACCAGCACAGTCACAGCAAATACGTACAAGTGTCACGTGTGCCCCCCCCCATACATCCTACATAGTAATGTAATAACAGTCAGGTGTGCCCCCAACCCTGTGTAGAAATGTAGAAATAGACAGGTGTGCCCCCCGTGTAATAATGTAATAACAGTCAAGTGTACCCACCCCCATCCTGTGTAGAAATGTAGACATAGTTGGCTGAGCTCCCCCCCATCCTATTCAGACATGTAGGAACAGTCACTGCCAAATGCTTGATGGATACCCTGCAGAAACAGCATGCCACGTGTCAGTATACAACACCAAGGTCAGCACTGCAGTACAAACAACCTGAACTCGATCCACACATTAAATACAGAAGGCCATACTGGGCATGCTCACACACTTAGAGAAATGAAGGCAATGTCAGGCAACAACATACTGAAAGGTCATACAGGGCATTCTCACACACTTAAACACATGAAGGCCATGTCTGCAAACACCAGTGGACCAGACATATCTGCCAGTTGCAGTTGTTAGTGCAGACACTTGTCAGTATGGGCCACGCATGCCTGGCATGCACAGTGGCTAGGAATACAGACATATATGTAAGGACAACACACTATAATAAGGCAAAGGTAGACATATAGTTATGTGTGGAAAAGGGTGACTATGACAAGGAGCCATCCAGGCTTGTCCCACCCAGCACACAGCCAAAGGGCCCCAAACACATGCGGTTCAGATGTCAATCACTGCAGATACTAGCCACCAGTATCTGTCAGCATTACAGACTATTGGTGCACGTGCCAGCTGTGAAACATGACTGCACAAGGAAGTAGTCATCTCACAGCTGAATACATGTACCTGTGGAATATGACCCTGTGTGTGCCCGCATGTGGCGTGTCAACCTCTAGATGAATGTGTTATGGCCCATGCACACACACTGCCCTCCCCATAGCTCTACTATGACAAGCCTGCTGAGGTCATCCACTGTGGAATACACCCTTGGGAGAATTATAGCCTAGTAATCTCCGTAGTGAGTACCATAACATCATACTGCTGTAGTGTGATAAACTAGTTAGGTAGGTGTTCAATTCCCAGACATGGCAACTGTGTGTCTGTCTGTGTAGACAGCAATGCTTTTTAGGCTAGTCACACACCCTACAATTCAAATGCTCAACCTTTGCAAGGCTGCTGATGTCATCCACCTAGTAATACACCTCTGGGAAGCTATAGCCCAGTAATCTCTGTAACACGTCCTGTAACTATGTACTGCTATAGTATGATAAACTAGTTAGGTAGGAGTACTCTTCCCAGACATGGCAATTGTGTGTGTGTGTGTGTGTCTGTGTAGAAAGCAATGCTTTTTAGGCTAGTCACACTCCCTACAATTCAAATGCTCAACCTTTGCAAGGCTGCTAATGTCATCCGCCTAGCAATACACCTCTGGGAAGCTATAGCCCATTAATCTCCATAGCACGTCCTGTAACTGCGTACCACTGTAGTGCGATTAACTAGTTAGGTAGGTGTTCTATTCTCAGACATAACAAGTGTATGTGTGTGTGTTCCTTTGTCAGTGTAGGGAGCAATGCCTCTGAGTCCATTCACAGACACTACAACCTCCAATGGTCCATTTTGCCAAGTGTACCGATGTCATCAACTCTGAAATACACCTTTGGGGAAGGAATAGGCCAGTAATCTCAGTGGCGCATACTGTGACTGTCTACTGCTGTAGTGTAATAAACTAGTTAAGTAGGAGTGTGAACCCAGCCTTGGCAACTGTGTGTGTGTTTGTGTGTGTGTGTGTCTGTCTGTGTAGAAGGCAATGCTTTTTAGGGTAGGCACACCCCCTACAATTTAAATTCTCTACCTTGGTAAGGCAGCTGATGTCATCCACTCTGAAATACACCTCTGGGAAGGTCGTAGCCCAGTAATCTCCATAGCGCATGCCATAACTGTGTACTGCTATAGTGTGATTCAGAACTTTGGTAGGGTTCTATACCCACCCATGGCAGTTCTGGATGTTTTGTGTGTGTTTCAGTGTCTGTGTAGGGAGCTATACATTAGAGGCTAGTCACACTCAATACATTTCAAATGCCATACTTTGGTAACCCGCTGATGTTAGCCAGTCTGTTATAAACCATTGGGGAAGGAGTTCTCCAGTAATCCCCGTGGTGCAGCCTATAACATCTTCATGCTGTAGTGTGATATAGATCTCTGTTAGGGGTTCTATACCCACACATGTCAGTTGTGGATGTTTTGTGTGTGTTCCACTGTCTGTATAGGGAGCAATTCATTTTAGGCTAGTCACACTCAGTACATGTCAAATGCCCTACTTTGGCAATCCTGCTGATGTCAAACAATGTGATATACACCTTTGGGGAAGGAGTACTGCAGTAATCACTGTGGCGTGTACTATAACTGCATAGTGCCGCAGTGTAATAAACTAGCTAGGTAGGAGTTCTACTCCTGGACATGACAGGGGTGTGTGTGTGTGTGCGTGTGTGCGTGTGTGTGTGTGTGTGTGTGTGTGTGTGTGTGTGTGTGTGTGTGTGTGTGTGTGTGTGTGTGTGATTGCACCTCATATCCTGTGAGTGTGTGACACCTGGGCCCAATGTGTAGTGGGTTTTGCAAATTTCTTATATGGTGGTGGCCCTAGTATATATCACAATGTCCACTGTACAGGGATAAAAGCTGTGAAATAGCCGAGAGGCTGGGGTGCATATCCATGCCCATACATGTGACATCAAAACCAGGCAATCAGTTAGCAACCCCAGTATTACCTAGAGCACACTCTCAACCCATGTCTCATACGCACACACATACCAAGGCAACAGCCAATATGTGTATAGCACACTGCATATTGGCGACTGATAGTAACTATGGTGTGAATGCAGTGGCCTACAGAGGGCATAGCACCCTGTCCATCAGTACGATAGGCACATAATTGCAGACAGTGCACCTTCAGTATGTTTCCCACTGGACGCCTGCAACAACTGTGGTTCCATCAAATTTGATACACAAAGGACATACCATGCCTTACACACATGCCCTGGATGGACAGATGCCACTAACACCAGGGAATACCTGTAACATGATATCAATGTAAGTGCAGGGTCAACCTGCTGTCCATTACCTGGCCCAGCCACATGAGGGCGGGACTGTCACATCTGACGATAACATTCTGTGTACACAACATGGGCCAGACAAATCAGGTGCACTTCCACATGCCACTGTACATGAATGTGGGATGTGTGCACATTCCAAACACTGTCCATGTCATGGCATATAGAACACGTACATGGCAAGCATTGCACAGCAATGGCCATGCTCAATAGTAACCCAGGTGACTGGATGGTGAATACTATACCCACCTGTGTGGGTCATTCCAGACACTATACCCCTTAGCCATAATGCAGACCATTCTCATGTGGCCTGATGCCAAGTTATACCCCTCACCTAGCCTTGTACAGCTGTCTGGCACAGTCAACCACTACACACCCGTGAAGCAATGCACGCATGCACGCCGGTACTGGCACCCTGTGTCAGTGTGTGTGTGGTGTATGATGCTTCCGACCACATTCACACCCAGTACCATCCCCATTGGCATACTGAAGCATGCTCTCTAATGTCAGACACCTTCACAAACCCTTTGACCATAGAACCCCAGGATAACCCCTTTGTCCAACTGATACCTATGCATTACTGTATTGTGGCAAAGTAACTGGTTAGGAAGTGTATTTATTACCCTGCCAAGTGTGGCAATGTGTATGAGTCCCTTCAAGAGTGTGGCTGTTTTGACACTGACACCTGTCCATGTGGACAGGCTCGTGTGCTACACCTACTGTATCTCAACAGTTTTGCAGATGTCACTCACCAGCACATATACGTCTGGACAGCTCACCAACATGTAAGCTATGTGGGGCATGCAATAACTGCATACACACATGATAGCTATGCATAATCAGTCAGGTGTTTGAAACCCTGCACTGGTAGGTGTGTAACAAAAACATGCTTAGGTTTTACTCACCCTCAGCTTCTCTGACATACTTTGTCTCTGTCTGTCCCTCTCACACCCACACTGGTGGATGTAGAGATGTACACCTGCTTTGCTAGGCAGCAGATTGTGTTTTGTACGTGATGGTTATGATCAGCTGATAGCCTCCACACCAATTGCAGTCCTCCTCTAGCTGAGTGCATGTGGAACAGCTGTGGTAACATTCTCATAGCCAATTGCATGGAAACACACTCCAACTCTAGGAAAATCATGTTGGTGTTGGCCCTTTACATCCACTGTGGGCAGGAACTAGATCTCTTGTTTGGCAAATAGCATCTCAGATGGATTGCAGATTTACCTCTAACAACATACACCATGGAAACAGGGCAACACACAGCAGGGGGGCTGTGCCTGACCTTATTCTACAGACTGCAAGTACTGCTATACTGCATGTGGAGTAATGTTGGTTTAACAGTGTGTGTATGTGTGTGGATATGGCTGTCCTACATGTTGTAATATCTGCCATGTCAGTTCTATGTTTATGAGGAATCCGCATCTGCAGGGTTGTCTGCAGACTGGGCAGTGTGTTGTGCCCTTGGTGTCATGTGTTACCCACAGAGCATGTATCTGTGAACTGCAGAAGGTAGTTTGAGGATTGCATTCTGTAGATGGTGAAAGCCGTGACAGTTACTGACTTCATATCCCTCATAGGACACATGTTGCAACAAACCCTGTTACAACAGTACATGTATGAGGTTATCACAGCAATATGTCAATATCAGACCTGTGTATGTGCTTCCAGCCACAACTCTGTCAACCTTTGTACATATGTTGTGCATTAAGAGGTGCATATGTGCTGTACACCATCATTAGTGTCATCATATCTGATAGCAAGCCAGTGAGATATTAGACTGCTACACATGTTATGTACAGTATGGGTAATATTTGACGGTATTACTAGGATATTCCATGGTCGTTTGTACAGTACTGAGGTCTGTGTAACTATGGTGAATGTCGACAGTGTGTGTATTGTTAACATGTTCTTTAGCTTGTGTACAGACTGTGGTAGATGTCATTGTTATAGGTCCCATCCTATCTGATGTTGCATGCTGCTCCACTGTATATTACCACATTGGTTTACATGTTTGTAGGGCCAAACACACACATGTCTCATACCACAGACAGCCAGCAGACCACACCGTGTAGCAGCCCAGTATATGTAGGGTTAGTCTGTGAGTGGCACATATGAGGATGGTGTTGAACAGATAGTCCATATACTGTACTTCTATGCTAGCTTACCATATGTGGCTGTGGCTGTGTTCACACTGGACGTGGTTATGCACCTTCACACAGGTGTATCTTACCCTGTGCTGTGACATGCCTGCAGAGCCTGCTATATATGCAGGTACATGTGCATTCCCCCATAAGAGATGTTTGCCAGTGTTGAGCCAGTCTGCCTGTAGCCTGCACAGTGCATTGTTACATGTCTAGCAGCTTAGTGTACTTATCCAGTGAGATGTCATGTGGAGATACTTGCTGGATGTACTGCTGCTGGGTCTCCCTTAACAGTCATGTATGTCAGACAGAGCAGTGGGATGCTATACAGATGTATGTCAATATCTAGTGGGTAGTATGTGGCCATTGCACCCCTGTACCAGCAGTTATTATGTGTCAGGCCAGACAGGGGTGTGTGAATGCATAACCTATGGTGGCATGTGTATACTAGTTGTTATGTGTTATACCCATCTACATGGCTGTTAACATCCATATTGTCATGCATGGTACACATGTTTAGCACTAAGGGGTTCTGCGTATACCTCTGGACTGTAAAGAGTGTTTCAGAATGTCCACATACATTGGCCAATATCTGTGCTGCAGTCCATGGGGCCATTACGTGCTAGCAGTTGCACTTTACTAAGATGTCCTTAGGATGTCTGTCAGTAGCCAGTGGTACACATGTGGAAAGCAGATGTGACCTCCCACACACACCATGTCTGTGAAGGCAATCCCAATTAAAGTGGCAATAGTCTACCAATATACCTGCTATACATACTTGACATCCACTTGCACTACGACATTGTGACTATAGGGGCTGGGGTAGGTCTACACTCTGTGTCCAAGACATATGGTGAGAATATCTGTACATATAATAATCCATATATATATATATATATATATATATATATATATATATATATATATATGATTACACATATACATGTCGATATATATAGATGGGTATGTATATGTACATAGATATACATATACACACCCAAATATATACATATACAGAGCAATATATGTCTACATATATACAGATAGTGATACATATATGTATGGATATCTACAGATATATCGACAGTAGTAGGTATACCGGTATAGATATATATGCCCATATAGTTATATATATATATATATATATATATATATATATATATATATATATATATATATATATATATATACCAATATAATTAGGCATATCTGTACACATAGGTTGTGCATACATATATAGCTATATACACATATATCTATATGTAAATATACGTATACCTATGTATTCACATATGTATAGATACAGATATGTATAGATATGTATACATATGTACATACGAAGAGGTGTACACATGGCTATATATATGTAGCACTATACAGATGTGTATACAGACATATGTATGTGTATACCTGTGTATGTACATGTAGACATCTATGCACCTATATGTATACACCCATATACCTGTCATGAGTAAACGTCACGGTTGCGTATACCCTCCCATATGTATCCCACCATATGTATCTGCTATGTGTACATTATGATAAAACAACATATGTGATACAACAGTCATATTAATGACAAGGACTACACAATCTAGGACGTAAAGGCAAGTGTTCAATACCATTCAATTTGGGTAATGACAGCTATATTGGTAACACAACAGCTGTCCCCACAGTGGTCATGGTGTAGTGGTCATGTGTTGTGACTTCAGTGTAAAGGACCCTGAGTTCAGGACCTGCAAGGGCTGCTCATTTTGTTGCTGGACAGACCAAGGTCTGTTGGATACAGGGTGGTAAAGGCAGTGTTTGTGCAATGTAGGCCACACACGTCAGTATCATGACATTGCTAGGTTCATAGGTTCATAGGTAGGTACTAGGCTATTAGCCCTAGGGCCTATACAAGCCTAGCCAAAAAGGTACTCTGGCTTTCGCCACCCAAGAAAATTATTTTCCTGTGCCTCTGTCAAGCAGAACCACAGAAGTGATGCCCAGGGTGAATTTCCTATTACCCATCCAATCATCAAGATTTTTCTTGAAGAGTGCTGATGAGGAGCTCTGTTTGACATAGATCGGCAGTCTGTTCCAGAGTATGAGAACTCTCTGGGACAGGAATCTATCCCTCTAGCATGTTCTGTTTATTGTGGTGACAAGGTTTAGGTCCCTAGAGCGTGTAGCTTGGAGGGATTGGAATTTCTTTAAGTGGAGCATGTCCAACAGCTCTGGGTTTGACATAGCTTTGTATGTTAGGCAGAGATCACCTCTGAGTAGGCGATATGCGACGGAGTAAAGCTGGAGTTTTTTGAGTCAGTCTATGTAAGGCATCTGTTTGAGGCCAGTAATCCTCTTTGTGAGGTATTTTGTGGCCTTTACAGTTGTTATAGATGTCTTGTGAGGTACATACCAAAAGGGGCATTGTACTCTATAATGGCTCTAATGAGTGATGAGTAGAGGGGAACAATGACCTCTTTTCTTCCGAATGAGAAACCTTTTGTGATGAGGTGTACCATGTCGAAGGATTTCCTGACCACTGTGGTGATGTGATTATCAAAGGAGAGACTACTGTCCTCCTGCATCCCAATGTCTCTTATCACACTTTCGGTGTTAAGTAGACTACCGCCTATGTGGTAGTTCATGGGTACAGAGTTTTTACCAAAGGGGATGACAATGCACTTTTTGGCATTGAGCTTGAGACCATGGCTTTGACACCAGGCATCTGTCTCAGTGAGACCCTTTTGTAGGATGTCCACATCGTTAGGAGTTTTGATTATGGCTCCTAGTTTGCAGTCATCTGCGAATTTAGTTAGCCAAAGACCTTCTGTGTTAGCCTGTACTTCAGAGAAGTAGATACCAAACAGGAGAGGACCCAGGACTGAACCCTGTGGTACTCCACTTGTCACTGGACTGAAGTCTGATTTGGAGTCTGCTACTTTCACAGTGTGGGTTCTGTCAGTAAGCCAGTTGGCAACCCATCTTGTGACATAAGGATTTATACCTAGTTTAGTGAGTTTATCTATAATTCCAGAGTGGGGGATGGTGTCAAACACCTTGGCGAGATCTAGATTTATTTATTTATTTATTTACATTTGTTGACCGGGCTAGTCTAGCTGGATACATATCCCTTTTCAGTAGAGGCCCGAGGAGAAAAGCTCCAACATAAGTAAATTAATACATTCAAAATATTCTAAAAAAAGACTAGTTTTACATTACAAAATAAGACATGAAAAAAAATAAATCGTGAATAATGTAACGTTTCATTAGAGTAGAAGTAAAAAATAAACAAGTCTTAATGCTTTAGTAGGGTTCATGTGAAGTCAATCAAAATTAAAACAATTGAACATTAGGAAACTTGTTATAGTGTTGTTCATAAGATATGGGAGGGTAATTGTTAAGGAAGCAAGAGAGTAGGAACCAGGAGGGAGAGATGAAAAGTAGATTCAATCAGGCTTTGAGCAGGGGTAAAGACAATGTATTTTAAGGTGGTCTCTAAGGTGTTTTTTAAAGATTAGAGAGGATGAGAGTGAGGTGAGTGTATTAGGAAGTTTGTTCCAGATTCTACCCACAACATTGGAGAAGAGGGAATCGCCTGCTTTGTTATTAGAAGGGTTGCTGGCAATAAGAAGTTTATTAGCTGAGCGTAGTGTTGAAAGATTTTTATAAGGGGAGATCAGATTAGTAAGGATGGGAGTATTAGAAGGATGGTGCAGGATTTTATGTGCAATCACAAGTTGATTGTATTGTAGTTGGTTTTAGAGTTCTAACCATCTGAGTTGTTTAAGGTTAAGGCAGTGATGAGTTCTGTATGGAGAGCCAGTGGCAAATCTGGTTATGTTATTGTAGCTAGTTTCAAGTTTGGTGAGATTATGCTTTGATATATTGATGTAAATGGCAGAAGCATAGAATAGGGTGGAAGTAAGGTGAGTCTGGGCTATGGATTTCTTAGCTAGAGGTGTAAGGAAGGGTTTTATTCTATACAGGGAGCCTAATTTTTTATTAACAGTTTTTATAATATTATTAACATGGGCATCGAAGGTGAGGTTATGGTCAATAGTTATGCCAAGTAGTTGAGCAGTAGAATTGGGGGAAATGCAGGTTCCATTGTCAGAGGTAATAGTGAAGTGGAACTGAGGAGATATTATGGTGGGAGTAAAGAGTAGTAGCTTAGTTTTCCTAGGGTTAAGAAGAAGGCAGCATTGTGTGAACCAGTTTTCAACTGTGTTAAATACATTTTGTATAAGGGTGTGGAGAGAGGAAGAAGACTTGGCAGTACAGATAAGAGTAGAGTCATCAGCGTATTGTATACAGGTAGATTGTGGAAAAACAGTATGGAGATCATTAATAAAGATGGAGAAAAGAAGAGGGCCTAGGATAGAACCTTGAGGAACTCCAGTGCTTACTGGGAGGTATGTGGATAGATTATTATCCCTGAGTACTGCTTGTTGTCTGTTTTCCAGATAAGATTTGAACCAAAGGATTGCTTGTGGGTCAAGAGATTGGGCTTTTAGCACATTGATAAGCAGGTTATGATTGACCATATCAAAGGCTTTGGAAAGGTCAATAAATAGAGCAGCTGAGAGACAGTTATTGTTACGATTCCTATTTATGCAATCAGTAAAAGGTAAAAGGGCAGTAGTGCTATGAAAGGGCCTAAATCCATGTTGGCAGTTAGCAAGCAAGTTGTTTTGGAGAAGGTGCTGGAGTAGCTGATGGTGAATACATTTTTCCATAGTTTTGGCTAGTGGGGAGAGTAGAGCAATAGGACGGTAGTTGGAGATTTCAGTAGATTTACCTCCTTTGTGCAAAGGGATTATATGAGAGAATTTCCATATAGAGGGGATGTAGGCTTCAGAGATGGATCTGTTTATCAGGATAGAAACAGGGTATGCTATGGCTTTGGCTCCAATTTGAAGGTATTCTGCTGGGAGGCAATCAGCAGAGGGAGTGCAGGCTTTGAGTTTTTGAAGGAGTTTGCAGATAAAGGAGATGGGAACAGGTTGCAGATGAAGGGAGGGAAAGGGACTATTAGTGTGTTGTGTAGGAGTGGGGGACATGGGAACTAGAGTTTGAGTTAAAGTTTGAATAGTTTCAATGAAGTAATTGTTAAAGGCATTAGCTATTTGCAGAGGATTACTACTAGGAATAGAGCAGGGGGAAGGAGTTGTGGCATGTCCTGGTTTGAGAAGTTTATTAATGCCAGACCAGAATTTTTTAGGATTATTAGAGTGTGAATGTTGCAGGTGGGAGTAGTAGTTTTTTTTGTCTGAGATTATATCCTTTTTGACAGCATTTCTTCGTTGCTTACAGTATAGATGATCTACAGAGCTTTTAGAGGTTCTCCATCTTGCCCATATTTTATTTCGTAGAAACATTTTTTCTTTGGTCTGTTTTGTGAGCCATGGGGCTATTTTTGTCCTGATTCTGGAGGAGCGGAAAGGAGCATGGTTATTTAGAATATGAAGGAAAGTAGAATTGAAGTAAGAGATTGCTTCATCTAGATTAAGTAGTTTCAGAGATGACCAGTTACATGCATTTAGTTCATTAATAAAGTTCTCAGCATGGAAATGTTTTTTAGAATGATAGGTGACAAAATTGTTCTTTTTTGGGCTATATTTCTTTTGTTTAGTGATAAAGGTTAGAATGTGATCACTAATGTCGTCCGGGAGAGATCCTACCTTATAGGTATCTGGGTGACTATTTATAAGGATCCAGTCAAGAGTAGATTCTTTGCTACTTGGTTTGTGGATTCTAGTGGGGAAGTTTATTATTTGATTGAAACCAAATAGATTAATATGGGTGTTAGGGGTGGGGGAATTACATAAGGTCCAGTCTATATTAAAATCGCCTAGGACAATTGTTTCTTGGTAAGTGGGTAAAAAGGCTATTGAGAATGTTTTCTAGGTGCTAATATTACTCCTGGAGGGATGTAAGAGCAGATAATATAGATTGCTTTAGAGCTTTTCAATTGGAGTTTGATAGTAAGGGTCTCAGCATTGGTATTTGAGGGGAGTGATACATCATATAGTGAAACCAGAAGATCAGATTTGAACAAGATAGCTACACCGCCACCTTTTTGATGCACGGTCATATCTTAGTATATTATATCCAGGAGGGGTTATTTCTAGGTCATGAGTGGAAGGTTTTAGCCAAGTTTCAGTAAGGCAAAGGATATCAAATGGATAAACCTGAAGGAGAGCATGCAGTTGACTAATTTTGTTGTTAATGCTATGAATGTTAAGATGTGCTATACTGAGAGAGTTCTGAATTATGAAAGAAGAGGTAGCATTATTAAATGATGGATTCTGTAGATTGGTATTTGGTAAGGGTGGACCAGGATTGGGATGAATATCTCCACCTGTTAAAATGTTTATGGTTTGAATGGATGAAATCTTTAAGTATTTATAGTACTTGGGGATAGCTTATTGGGGAGGTAAGAAACATGGGTGTTCCTATGGAACTTGAGAAGCAAATAGGCCGAAGTAGAGGTAATGTTGCTATGAGAAAGGCTGAGGGGATGTGTGATGGGGAGTGTTTGTAGATAGGTCACATTGAGCTTTAGAGTGCAGTGTTCATATGCAGTGAGAGAGTGGGTTAAGGATAGAAGGAGAAATAAGGAAGAGGAGACAAGAAAGTGTTTCAGGGAAGGTTTGAGAGAATGGGCCATTAGGGAGTGGAATAGAGAGGTTATATACAGGAGATAGGAAGCTGAAAGTGTAGATCAAAGGTAGGGAAAGATAAATGTTAAGGTTTTAGAAAGATAGTCAGAAGAAGGGAGAGGGGAGTAAAAGATAAATAAATAGGTGTAAAATAAGTGATTATAGATACTGATTATGTGTAGAGGTAGGTAAGGAGTAAGCTAAGGAGGGAAGTCAAGAGGCATAGTTGTAGTAAAAGAGGTGGAGTAGAGAAGAGGAGAAAGGGGAGGAGTTGAGAATTATATGTTGAGGCTGATTGGGTAGGTAGGAAAGTGGGTGTAACTTGTTAGGTATAAGTGTAACAGCACTGGGGTGGGTGGGTGGGGTGGGGTAGGGTAGGGAGAGTGAGCCCATAGGGTGAACGGAGCGGGAAACAGCAAGTAGAGAGGGAGACAATCAGTGAGCAGAGCAGCCCAGTTAGAGAAGGTAAGCAGGTGAGTAGCGTCCAGTTAAGCAGGTAAAGGTTAAGACAAAGGCAAAGAAGAGGAAAAATATATACCTTACTAGTCTGCTAAGGGTAGAAGGTGATAGGAGTGCAGGTTAGGGGCAGAGAGTGGGAGTTTAGGGAATAGTTGGGGAACAGGGCAAGGGGGGATAAAAATAGGAAAGAGTAGTGTAAAGAGCTAAGCTATGAATGGAAGGAGGGTAAGGATTAGGCCTGGGTACACTGACACCTAGAGTTCAGAGGTGGTATTACAACAGGTGTCTAAGGGCAGAAAAAATAACTCTAGTTGGGAAGGGTAAGGTAGGCAGTATGGGAAGGAAGATCTTAGAAAATACTGGTCTTAGAGAGGAGTCTGGCTGCTAGTATTCCTGACACAGAGGCCAAAAAAATAATTTAGTACACTTATAAAAAACAGAGCTGAGAATAGCTATCAGCAAGGTCAAGTGGTAAGACGATGTAAATGCTGCTAAAGCAGTAGTAAAGTATTGGGACAGCACAAAAGTAGATCCAAATCAAAGCTTGAAGTAGATGAGGGTATCCTTAATAGCCAGGGAGTTCCTCAGTTCAGGGTAGTGGATAGAGAGCTAGGAGGGTAGGAAGGTAAGGAGAGAGGGTGTTAATATAATGAGGCAAATAACAAGTAGCTCTAGTATGCAATAAGAGTAGATATTTCAACTGTTTAGGATAAGGAAATGTACTACCAAACAACTAATATAATCATTAGAATAATAGTAATAATCAACTGTGAACATAAAAACACCTGTACTACTAAGGCTAAGTTAAAAGCATTTAGACTGTCAGTAAAACAATCTCTAACATTGAAATATCACACAGGTACAGGCCTAGAATATAATAAAATAAGAAGCTTAACAGTGGATATCAATATAAAGCAGTTTGCAATGGGTAATATGTTCCAAAAGTTATAACAACAAACGTTAGCAATGGAGCCATTAACAGGTTACAAATGTCAAGAAATAGAACAATCTCAAACAGCAGGTTATATAAGGTGAGATGCTAGGGCTAGGCAGGTTCCCAAAAGCTCATAGCAGCCACTTGGTATATTAATAGTAAGTACCACAGAGGGTAGGCAAGATACCACTTAACAGTAACGATTCACAGATAGATAGGCTGTGTGAACCACCTTACCCTCATCTATGGCATTGGTGACTGCTTTAAAGAAGTCTATCAGGTTTAGGAGATATGATCTGCCTTTTACAAACCTGAACTGTGTAGGGTCCAGAGTTTGGAGATCTCCAATGTCTTTGTTTATGAGTTCCATAATGATACGTTCCATGGCCTTGCAGACCAGGCTCGTCAGGCTAATGGGGCGGTAGTTCCCGGGGTCTGTTGTGCCCCCCCCCCTTTGTGGAGTGGGCTAACCATTGCAGTGCGTCATTCAATGGGCACAAAGCGTGAGGTGAGGCTATGATTGAACATGGTACTTAGGTGGGGTGCCAGTTCATTCTGTAGTTCATGTAGAAGGCAGCCTGGGATGTTGTCAGGTGCCATGGATGCTGTGTTCTTGGCTTTGGAGAGTGAGGTTTTTACCTGTGCAGCTGAGATTACAGGAACTTTGCATTCTTCCGTTATAAAGAAGGGGTAAGGGGGGGTAAAGTTAGCACTGAACCTATCTGCCAGGATGTTGGCAATATCAGTTGGTTCTGAATATTTGGTGTCATTGTGCTGTAACTCAGAGCAGATCTGAGTGCTGCCATTGAGATTCTTGAAATAGCTATAGAATGCTTTGTGGTTGTCTTTAGAATCAGTGGCGATTTTGTTTTCATAGGTAGGTAGGGGTCTAGTCCCAGTGTTGGCAAGCAAGAGTGTGTGTGTATATGGATGGGTCTACATCAGGTTGCAGGGTATACATGCCTCAGCGTGCCACCTGTCCATGTGGCACAGGCAATACCCGGTATAGTAATCTGTGAAATGTGTTCAACTGTACGCCAGATATGTCACTGCCATGGTGTCAGCACAGTGACATACCCCGTTGTGCAATATGACTGCATTCCATCCTCGTGCTGACACATATACACCTACAACACAATTGCATATCAGTTTAGAGACCACAATCAAGCAGTGTTACTAACAGCTAGAAGGCATCATTGCTGGATGGCTACACTACCTGCCAAGTATGCCTCACACTCTACACCCTACAACATGTTACACTGCAGGACTGTGGTACACTGGTGTACAGTCACCGTGTGCATCATAGCAATATCAGCCTGTCCCTGTATCGATGGTATGGATGACAGGGATGGGGCACAGGTATCATCATATGCACAGGGCATCCTCATGCTGACAAATGTACACCTACAACACAATTGCATATCAGTTTAGAGACCACAACCAAGCAGTGTTACTAACAGCTAGAAGGCATCATTGCTGGATGGCTAGACAACTTGCCAAGTATGCCTCACACTCTACACCCTACAACATGTTACACTGCAGGACTGTGGTACACTGGTGTACAGTCACCTTGTGCATCAGAACCATATCAGCCTGTCCCTGCATCAATGGTATGGATGAAAGGGATGGGGCACAGGTATCATCATATGCATAGGGTGCGGTATTGGTCTGCCAGAGGCCGAGGGTGTGCCATACTTTTGACACCATGTGTGTGGGTGAGGGGTGTACTCCGGGGAGCTGGCTGAGGTTATGTGGTGTGTGTAGGTATGAGGTTGCCCTAGGTGTGTCTGCATAGTGTGTGGGTATGCATGCACACAGTTCTGCCTTGTGGCTGCCTTACACAGGTGTTTATGGACAGCTGCAGACCATACCTGGCAGGGTGTTCAGTTCACTGCCTCCAGCCACAGACATGAGGACTGTGCCTACCAGGGGTTCTGTGGGCACATGCAGGTACATGCGTTGAAGTGCCACTCTCACCTGATGATGACATTTGTCCGCTGGTACCACATCCCTCCTGGGACTGGCCAGGATCATGTGCATGTGGCCTGCTGTGGTGTGGTGTGGACAGCACACCCCCCGCACTGCCAGGAGTGCTACTGCCACTATGGGAGCCCCTTCATGTCCTAGCACACCCACATTGAGTGCCAGATGTTGGTGTTGCTGGCCCACATCCAAGCGGGCGTCGCCAAATCCCCAATACATGTTGAAGCACAGACACACCATGGCTGATGAGGGCCATCATCTCATCATGCAATCTATCCGCTTGCTTGGTAGAAGCACGGATGGCAGCCGACAGTTCACGGAGGTTGTTGCCTACAGATGCAAGTGCAGCCCTCTGCAGCCTAAGGCCCTGTCTGGTGTAATGCTCAATACATGCCTGCACTGCCATTACAGCCTGGAACATGCTCCTGCTGGTTGCAGCTATGTTGCCTATGCCAGGGGCATGATGTCCAGCGGCCCTACCACGAGCATTCTGGGACATCCGCCTATGTGGCAGCCTGCTGGACATCCAGCTATGCCTGCTGTGACTGGATACAGTATGCATGGTTACCACACTTTCCTGTGCACTGCCACTGAACACCAGCTGTCCCTCTGCTATGGCCACTGGTGCTGGGATGTGTATAGGCACTGTAACTGTGTGTGGGGGTGGGGTGGCTAAAAGGGAGATGTCAAATGTTGGTGAGTATTGGCCCCTGGCAACCCCACCTGTGCCTCACCATTATCATCATCATCATCATCATCTGTATTGACCACCTACATCAGAGTGGGTGCAGGAGGGACTCTGACCCTCCTTGCTACCTGTGGGGGAAAATAATAACTGCACTTTAAAACCTGTACAGCATTGCTTAACAGTACACACACACACACACACACACACACACACACACACACACACACACACACACACACACACACACACACACACACACATCTCTGTACTACCTACCTGTCCATGGCTTTACAGACAGTCCCACATATATGTCCATGTGTTACCCCATCCTGCATCACACTTGTTAACATACACACATTGATACCACTCATTAACATCACAGTCCTCTAAATGCCCACACAAGCGGGCACAACACAAGGCCTATTGTTATATTACCTGCCTGACCTGTGTGTAGTGGAGTAACATGGCCTCAATGCTGTCATTCGGTATGCACCCTCTGTATGGCCAGAATGATGTTCATGGCCCCTATATGTGTGGGCTACTATGTTGCACCCATAATAGCTCCCACTGGTGTGTCATGTGTATGTAATACTCAGTACATGCCAGATATGCTGCTCCGTCGGCCCATCATGTGTCAGCTGTAATATGTAGATACACTCCCTGGTGTTGACTATTACTTCCCCAATGCATCTGTAGAACTGCATATGTGGGCTGTAGGTGACCTCTCCTCTGACAGCAATATTATGTGTGCACCTGGGGTCTACCTTCCCTCTGGATGCCTGATCCATGCCACAGATCATATTATACTATTTGCTGTCCTGTGAGTACATGACAGGTATTCTTGGTGTGCAATGTGGCACTCCATGTCCATGTGCAGCACGGTCCCAAAGGGGGGTACAGCCATATGAACACCCCACAATCACACATGTGCATACATGGCCACACATACAAACACAGACATGCACACGCGCATCATACATGCATCTACCTCACACCACTTCACCAGAGTGACCCTGCAGGCAAAATAACTAACCACTAGGATGCGCACACACACACACACACACACACACACACACACACACACACACACACACACACACACACACACACACACACACACACAGGTGAGGTTGCACAATGATCGTACACACAGTCCTCCAATTAACCATCTGCCAACATGCAGAACATATGATACAGAACAGCATGCAGTTCAGCTATACTCATATCATGCTAGCAACTGTATACATGTGTATGATGCATATGCTGTGACTAGGTGATGCCCCTTCCCCTGGATACCACTGCACCCATGTACACATTATTGCTGTGCACCTGTTCTGCATCCTGCCATGTACTGTGCATCACAACTCACAGGTGTCCAAACCATTGCAGAATGTGTAGCACTGTGTCAGTTATGTGAGAGGTACAGCTGGCATAACTGACATGGTGCTACACATTCCTACTGTATCAGCAACACATACCTAGGATGATATGTGGACTGTTGTCACTGGTGAATGTCTGATGTCTGATTTATAGCTGTCAACATCAACAGACCATGTATGGCCACTGCAGAAATGCGTACACTGACAACCATCAGAGCATACCATGGCTATGGGAGGGTGTACACACCTTTATTGCTTTTACACACACATCCGTGATCCACCATGGGACCACAGCACTGCATATCTTAGCTGTACACACACCTGGTATGTAACATATGTCCTGTACTTTCACAAGCCAACATATTCTGGCTAGGCTTATAAATGCCGTCGGGCAGATAGCCTAGTACCAACCTATGAACCTATGCAGTGTCTACAGATTGTGTTAGGTGTGTGGCTGCTCACCGCAGTGCATACACACCATGTGGGGATATGTGTGCACACCCTTATCATGTAGTATATATCCACACCTCTGTACTACTACGGCATTCACTGCTCATGGCAGGGGGTATACCAGCATGTAAGCCCTTCTGCAGTTTCAGTGTATGTTCCAGCCTACCCTACACACGCCCTATTCTGCATGATTGCAAGGTCTTAATAATATGTTTTGTCAATGCAGTCACACACAATGTGTGGGTATTGCAGTGTGGGTAGGGGTTGTAATGCCACAGGTCCTGGACCTGACTATGCAGATAAGCCATGGGATCCATCCTTAGGATCCTGCTTGTGTGCTGCACTGCAGTTCATGCTGATCACCCCTCCAGATGCATTTATGCAGATGCATACACAGATGAGCCCTACACATATGTGTGTCAGCTGCAAGCTCCTATACACTGAACACACTGAATGCCTCTTATGCCCAGCTGATAATGTGGATATGCCACTACTGCCATGCCATAGAGTATCTCAGCAACAGTTGGCATTGCCCTACAGGTATATACACTGGTTTGCACTACTTGGATGTTGTTGTTCGGGAACAGTACACACCTGTACCAGACCAACACACCAACATACACAAAAATGATGAGAACGAAGTACCAAAGCAGAAGGTAGTTTATTAACCAATGATGTCACAATAAAATCGAATTTGACCTGGGTTTTGTCCCTCCTTGGACTTCTTCAGCTCTGCTCTCAGACAGGCCCCCTGCACTTGTACATGCTCCATGTAAGCCTAGGAGCTCAGTCAGCACGCCTTCATTACTATTAATGGCGTGCTGCCGTCCAGCGCCTAAACGTGCGCTTCTGTGCAGGACTAAGCTAGTCCTGCACGGAAGGTTAGTGAATC
Source organism: Protopterus annectens (assembly GCF_019279795.1). Taxonomy (NCBI): domain Eukaryota; kingdom Metazoa; phylum Chordata; order Ceratodontiformes; family Protopteridae; genus Protopterus; species Protopterus annectens. The sequence goes on along the minus strand of NC_056726.1, from coordinate 1,313,693,135 downwards.
CGTGGGAATGTCTATTTTAAGCAAAACACAAAGATTGCTACAGTTTCACAACAAGCACAAATGCCTTTGGTCATCAATAAATTATATCTGTGGCAACATTTTAGTCATTATGTTGGAACAGTTATATTTTGAAATACAGTATGTCTGACAGTGAATTAGAATCTCTACAACTGTACCCATTCTGATTTATAATTACAGCTTTAGAGTGGGACATAATCCTCACTTATCTTTCTGAATCCTACTTTTTTGTATTGCTCCTTTCATTTTATTATATATAAGAGGATTCCATGCATCACTATTTTATTAAAAGGACATGAATATTTTGCTCTTTTAAACAAAAATAATATTTTTGTTACACAGTCTACCTATCCACCTGTCTATTTGCGCACCTAACTGTCCATCTTCAGAAATCCTGCCACCATGAAACAGGAAGGATGACTAAAAATGCTTGCAAATAATACAACCTCTATAGTAGCTACAAAAGCTCCCTTTTTCCAAACCTATGCACATACTACACCCATATTATTCAAACAGCTATGCTGTCATGTAGCCTTCATTCTCTACCAAGTATCACACTCTTCAGTGAACAGCCCTACTCCCCTCTACACACACATGCACACATACCTATGTGAGACCCTGCCATACTCACTTTATTTAACTGGGTTTTCATGTTATTACAAACATCCATCATCTTTTCTCTGGAAAGGTATTATTCATCCCTTGTTCTGTTTACTATCTTTTCTCATATTTCACTCCCTGCTTTAACATACTTTAAGACCTCTCTTCATGCTTCTGAAGACATCTCTCATGACCTGCAATACATACACGCACACACTCACACACACACACACACACACACACACACACACACACACACACACACACACACACACACACACACACACACACATATATATATATAAATACATATATATATATATATATATATATATATATATATATATATATATATATATCTATATCTATCTATATTTATATCTCTCTCTGTATATATATATATATATATATATATATATATATATATATATATATATATATATATGTGTGTGTATATGGGTCTACTTTACATGGTCGACTTTTCAGAAAGTTGACTTTCATATGGCTGAGACCATATGATTGACTTTCAGAAAGCCGACCATGTAAAATAAACACAAATAACACAACAAACACTTACCCTAAACTGTTAGTAGGGGGGGCTATGCCCCCTGAACCCCTGTGGGGGCACTTTCGTGAATACTGGTTCACCAAACCGGACATAAACAAGAAAACAACACTACAAACATGGTTTTGCAGGGAGCAATCTCCCCTGTACCCCCCACACCCCCGCTACTTATATATATTAACTCTGAGATTGCACTACAGTGGGGAAACAGGTATATTCCCTTATCCCCACTGTAGCATGCTTCAGTGCTGCAGTGTTGCTTTTCTTTTAATGTCCGGTTTGGTGAACCGGTATTCGAGAACCTGTACTTCGCGAAAGTTCACTTTCAGCTGTGTACTTCCACAGAAGTGGGGTTGTACTTCTGTTATTAGGAAAAACGAGCTTTCGATTAACAGAAATAGACCCATTTATATATATATATATATATATATATATATATATATATATATATATATATATATATATAGCGATATGCTATTTCCAGAGTCATCACTAATGTCCTTGTTTCTACACTCTTTGAGAGATCAGAATAGCCTTTATTTTTCCTGACTCTTAATTTTTTTAATACCCGCTTTAGGTAGGCCTCATAAGAACAAACACAAAATTCTAAATAAAGTCTAACCAGGTATTTAAAATAAACAAAAACATATTTTTATTCATATATGACTGTCTGAAATATACATTTAGGGTTTTAATTACATTGTAGAAAATTCTGTAAGCAGGATAAAAACTAGGCATTCCAACAGAATGAGGTATTTCCAGTCATGCATATGGTAACCAAGACGTAGAGGAAATTCTAACATAATGAAATATGAGAAATACCTAATGAAAATACTTACACTGAAGAATTACTGAATCAATATATGCCTGCTGCTTAGAGAAAGTAAGATATTTCTAGGAAATCATCATAAAAGCAAGTTCATTTTCACTGTTTTCATAAGGCTTGAAACACATTTAGATGAGTACAAACCTTTCATTTTGCATGTTAAAGGATTTCTAGACCATTGAATTTGAGAAGTTGTTTTATCGTCTGTATTTATTTCTGCATACCTTTACTTAGTCCACTGTGCATTTTGTTTGATATTCAGTAAATATGAGTAACATTTGTGATGAAGACATCTAAGTTAAGGCTGCAGCCTCAGACCTGATATTACATTGTTGATTTAAGCATTTAATTTCAAACAAACAACACAAACGGTGTTTCTGTGTAGTCCTGGTCACTTCTGTTACCTAGTGTTTTCTATAAGATTCCAACATTTTTCTGTGTTTGCATCATTGGTAAGGTGATGTATAAAATATTGGACTATATCATGAGCAGCATGGTGTCTCAAGTCCTTAAGGTCAATAGCTGACTGCTCCACAATCTGAGTTCAAGCCTGACCTCTGGTCACTGCCTGCACTGAGTTTTCAGGTTCCTCCTACATCAGTGTGGCTTTTCTTTGGGTATAGCATTTCATCATCTCACAGACAAGCTGGATTGACTACTATAAACTGTATATACATTTAGATAGATAGAAAGATAGATAGATCAATAATACAGTTAGCAAATATATCTCTGGAAGTACTTTGATAACATGGTACCACAAAGACTGCTGATAATCTATTGATTTCTAACATGTAGTCAGTGACAAAATAATGTGAAAGTGTTTTCAACAGAAATGTGTGTCAGAAACACACAGAGAGCTCAAGCTGGGTCACCTAAATAAGTTAGAAGGTTTAATTCACTTTGGATGCAACGTCAGTGTAATAAAATGACATAACTGATGTGGGTGGGCTACAAACTGTAAAAGTATACACACAGTCTGTTAAATTAAACAGAAGTATAAAATAAGTATGTAACAAATGGGTAGGTAATGATTAGGTTTCAAAGGAGTGCTGGCCAATGCATCCTTGACTTCTATGTCAATGTACCATGCATGTATTTCTTATCATAGCATCATAGAATCATAGGATCATAGGAGGCTACTAGGCTAATGGCCACAGGGCCCTTACAAGCTTAATCAAGTTCAATCCATGTTCCCAAGGGTGTCTGTTTCAAGCAGAGACTAAAATCAGCACCTATTGCCCCTGTCCAAGAGGGACACAGGTGGAACCCCTGGGGTGAATTGCCAGTTACCCATCCAGAGGATCATAGGATTATCTTTTGTAACCCTGTCTGTGTAAAATTTATTATCTTCTTCATCAATCAGCTAAATAAATGCTTCCTAATCCATGAATTTTTACAGGATTCGGTTTCACCTGTAACTGGAATACACCACAGTAGTTCCTTTTCAGCCGCATGCAAAGGAAATTGGGAAGTAGCAATATAAATTGTTAACATACTTTATATTGTCTGGAGTGTCTTTTGTATAATACTATTGTTTCAATATTCATATATGTTAATTTTTCCCAATTCAGAGGTTCATAGGTACTTACTTGGCTATTGATCTATAAGGATCTTTAGAAGTCTAGCCTTTCATTCAACTTACATTTGCTTTATGTGGAATATTAAAATGGTTCCGCAGGAGTGATATACTCTGTGATACAAACCTAATTCACCAGCATGTTCTGTTAATTTTGCAGGTGTTTATGACAACACTGAATTTGCAAATGTCTGATAGATTTGATAGAATATGATCTGTTGAAGCTCTATAAGTGAAGCAAAGTTTGTTTCTCAATATCTGTAATATCCGTATGATACTTAGAAGACAGTTTGAAATGGTCTGCTTAGCTTTTATGATTTAGGCTGCTGACTTTTTTAGTGAGAAAGCATTGTGGTCATTCCATTTTTGACAAGTGTTTGGACGGTACGTACTGAAAGAGACATTATACTCAATAATAGGACTAATGAATGTTGAGTATAATGGAACAATTAGGTCCTTGGATCTGGACACCATGCATTTAGATATAAGTTTGTGATAAAAATGGACTTCTGTACACTGGTGGATATGTGATGACCAAAGGACTGACCATTACTGTCATAGGTTCCCTGGTCTCTAAGTACAGGTTCAATATTCAGAGGGGTATTGTCACTGTGATAGTTACAAGGGAATTTGTGCTTGCTGAAGGGTACACATATACATTTCTTGGCATTAAGTTTTAGTCTATGGTTTTGACACCAACTATTTGTTTGCGTTAGGGCTTCTTGTGGGATCCTGATGTTCTCTGGGGAGTTTATAGTAACACCAAGTTTGCAGACATCTGCAAACTTGGTTAACCACAAACTTTTAACATTCATTTTGATCTCAGAGAAATAAATTCTAAAGAAAAGTGGCCGCAGGTCTTTTGAAGAAGGTAAACTACCCACCATCATTTCCTTAGCTCTACCATCATTTCCTCAGTTCTATTTAGACTGCTGTGGGACTCAAACCGTGACTGACTGTATGTTAGGTGAACATTCGAACCACTACGCTATTCTAGCTTTGCAAACAATCAGTCCTTGCAAGTCTTAAATCCATGACCCTGCACATCATAGCCACAGAAATTTACCACTAAGCCACCTGAGCTGTTTGTGAGCCAATTTGCTATCAAGTGAGTTACATAGGGGTTAACATATAGATGGGACAATTTATCTAGGATGCCAAAGTGTGGGATGGTGACAAATGCCTTTGCAAGGTCCAGATATGCAGTGCATACTGATTTTCCATGATCCATTGCCTCAGTGGCTCTTTCAAATATATCAACAAGTAGTAAGGACCTGCCCTTGATGAATCTGAACTGTGTTCGATCTAGCATTAGTAGGTTACCTGTATCCCTATTTATTAGTTCCATAATGATCCTCTCCATAGCATTACAGATGAAACTGGTCAGGATTATGGGTTTATAATTATCCTGGTCCATTGAAGCCACACATTTCTGCAAGAGAATAACAGTTACTGTCCCCCATTCATCTTGCTGAAAGCCTGTTTTAAGGTTAACATTGAATAGCCTTTGTAAGGGGTCTGACACATCATGTTTCAGGGTGACTAGTAGGCAGCCTGGTATGTTATCCAACTAAATAAACTTAATGTTTTAGGGCTTCAATAGTAACTTGAGAACTGGTTCTTGGGAGATTTGAGGGGTGCTGTAGAGGTGTGTATTTGATCTGAGCACATTGGAAGTGTCAGGGGCTGAAGTTAGGCTGAACTTATCAGCTAGTAGATTGGCTATAGCCTTTGGGTCCATATATTTGATATAATTTACCATTAGCTCTGTGCTGTGCCTTGTAGTGTTTCTGAGGTTTCTAACTTTGTTAAAGAAGCTTTGTAGTTATCTTTTGCCTGTGTGGTTATTTTTCCCTCATATCTGGTTTTGGTTGAGTTGAACAGGATCTGGAGTTCCTTGTTTAGATTAGCCAGTGCATTTTTGACTTCTTGGGAGTTAGATTAGATTTATTTTTGTGTGCATTTTTTTAATTATAGAACCTGTTTATATTATATTAGGGTTCCACCGCAGGTGTTTCTTTTTGAATTTAGAGATGTAATTATTTCTGAGGTGGACAGATGCATCTGTACAACTATTTACATGTGGATAGTATTTGCCAGTAAAGGATTCTGTATAAGAAGTGAGATCAGCAACGTGAGGGTGCTTTTGAATTAAGCCCGGTCATCACTCATTTTTGTAAATTAGCATTTGCATTGTCTCTAAATACCAAGGAATTGAAGGATGTGACTGCCTCATGGTCTGATATGACCACGGAGAAGGCTACATTTGGTGGGGAGCAGTGTTACCCCATACTGGTAAGGAACAAGTCCAGGATTTTAGCACCCTTGATTGGAGTATGGACTAAACGAACAAAATAGTTTGTATTGATGAAATCCAAAATCTCTTGGCATACAAGTTGAGGATGTATAGGCCTTGGATGTGGATGAGTCCCAGGTTGTTATCTTGTCTAACAAGTGTGAGGATGAGGGTATTTTCTTAATACAGAGACACCTCCACCTTTAGTGCATTCGTGTAATGCATTGGGCCTGTACTAGTGATGTGATAAGCATTGAAGGCCTGCATTGATGGATTGCTTTCAGGGGTCATGAGCAAGATGTTTGAAATGATGCATACACTGTCATTTTCAAGAGTAAGTAGTGCCTGCAGGGTATGGACTTTTATGTTTATGCTCCTAGCATTGATCAGCAATGTATTAAGGCTGTCCAGAATCTTTTTAGTCAAAGTGGAAGCTTTGAAAGACTGACATTGCCTAAAAAAGGCACTATGGGAGTGGTGAAGATTTTCACCAATACAAGAAAGGCTTGGAGGGATAGGTGCAGGCCATCCCTGGTAATCCAGGGAACTACATCTCAAGTGATTTACACTTACATGTACAATTACCACATTGTATGTGTGCTTGTGGTACAAGGACGAGTGCATGTGTGATGTAGTGAATCCTGGCACCTGACAGGCCACTGTCCATAACCCTCTCTTTGGACAGCCTATTGAGTGGTGCATCAGTGTATCTCACCATAAAGTTGCCTATAACAAGCATATTTGCCTGTGTGAATTTGTGCCTTATCAGCTTTGAATTGAATCAATGTGACTCATAGATGTGCTTTTCATGGTGGGTGATGTCTATGCTGTATGTTTGTGAATCTGTAGATTGCTGGGGGTACTTGATTCTTAGGTTACATTTAGGAGGACATTGTGGTTTTGGTAGATTATTTATGTCTGGGCTGAGCTAAATATGATTGGCGTAGTGTGGTGTTGTGAGGCACTGATACGCTGCTTGTACAGGCTTTGCGTGAGCAGTGCTACACAGGAAGCCACCACTCACTATTTAAACTGAGTGGAAGAAATGGAAGAACCAGCAAGAAAGCAGCCAAGGCTCCAGTCAATAATGTCTACCCCTCAGACAGCAGCAAATTATTTCCTATCACTGAATATTCACCACAAGAAATTTATGCTTAGACTAGAAAATCAACCAAAAAATGTTCTTTATTGAAAAAAGCTGTAAAGTATGACAAACAGTGAAAAATCACATGATAAATGCTTTATTAGCTAGACAGAGCTGTATAACAAAATGGAGCATCTATTAGCTACACAAACAACCAGGCCAGAAAGAAATTCACAATTTTGGCTATTCTAACTATACTGCAGTTTAATACAAAAAGAAGTGGTAAAAGTGCAAAAACATACAGAACAAAAACACTTAGATTAATGAGAATGGTGTGCCAAACCACTGCACATGCACAAAGCCAGACGTTTAACAGAACAAACTGTAAAGACAGTTATAAAATTTGATTAAATAAGTAAAAAAGCACAGAAAATACTTAAAAATGTACTATTTACAGGAAGTTAATCTACTTCCCTGGACATTTTGTGGAGTTTAAACTTGAAAAAACATCAGCCAAACCTCACTGGGTCCATTTGCTTTAGCATTCTCTCCTTGAAGTGTTTGGAAGACACAAAAAATTGCTACCAGTCGAGTTTAGACATAGTGGAAGAAGTGAAAGAACCAATAAGCATGTAGCTACAGCTTCAGTAAGTATCTTGAGCTCCATGTTTGTTTGTTTTTTTTTTCTTTTCTGAAAAGGGAACTGTGGAACCCAACAGAGTTGTCTGTTTTAAAAATCTGAGTCAAGAGTAAAGTAAGTACATTAAATAAAAATACAAGAAATGATACAATAATGCCCAAAGAATTTTGCAGTACTAAGATGAGTACCTTGGGAGTTATGGAATTGTCATCTGTCTCTGTATAATTCAGTCACACAATAGGACTGGATTTTAGTGAAATTAATATATGCTGAGATGCATATAAAAGAGAGGTAATGTAAGCAATGAATCTTGGTGTCATATCTCTCAACTGTCCAGACTGCCGCAGAATGTCCAGATTCTTACCTCATATTTTTCGTCTGGTCTTTATAAATTATGTGGTTTTCTGTCAAATCCCTTTCAATTGAAGTCACTAAATAATGATATACATTTGAGTTTCAGACTTCATATTCTTCATAAAATGCATTTTAACTCACTTCCTGTTATCCTAGCAATTTTCTAAGTTTCTAACAGGAATTTTTTAAATCTTCCCCTATTTTGGGCCACCACTCCCATTATTGCAGACTTTGTTCAGATTTCTTGTGCTAAGAGGTTGAGAGGTATGTTTGCTGATGCATTAATGGTTATTTTTTTTCCTCAGTGAAACAAAGCATGCTGCTTGCGGCATGTGTATTTATTATTTTGATGACATTGTATTCCCTTGGAGCTAACCAGAGAGAGCTTTTCCCATAAAAATTCCATAAGAAAACAAAGAAAAACTACTTAAAAGCAGAAATTACACAATAAGTAAAATTCAGTTGCAAATCTAGTCTCTGATGCAGATACTACCCCCCCCCCCCCGGATTTACTATTCTTCTGTGCAGGACTAGTTTAGTCCTGCACGGAAGCGGTTATTTAGGAGCAGGACGGCAGCACACCATGCATATTAATGAAGGCATGCTGCCTGAGCTTTTAATCTTACATGGAGCATGTAAGAGTGCAGGCAGCGTGTCTGAGAGCAGAGATCTCAGAATATACACCCCCCCGCAATGAAGTACTGCAGGAAGGCCAAACGAATGAGCGAGACCACTCATAGGTGTCCTCATATCCCCAGCAACATTCCCCCACATGTACAACAGCAATAGTAAATACAAATCAAATAAACAAACCTTTTTTTAATTAAGAATCCGATTTAAGCTAACTGTAAGTGCGCAGGTGTGCCCAACGCTTAGCTACGGTTAATGCAGATTAAATGGCTGAAGAGGATAACAAGAAATATATATGCAAATGAAGCAGTATAGCAATAGTGTAGTGGGCAGAGCATTCATCTTATGAGCAGGCATTCCCGCTTCGAGTCCCACTGCAGCACATTCCATTTTCCATGGCAAATCAAGTTATGACCAATACTGTAGTTGCATAACCCACTAAATAACATATATTTGTGAAGTGGAGTACTGCATTAACTGCACATGTGAGGTGTCAGTGTCATAATGTTGCAAAGTCCCCAGATAAGCACATGTGCTCCATACAGTATATGTATACAGGAATCATGGATACAAATGGAAGGTAAAATGTGTAATGGATGACAACTCTATACAGCTTCCAAATCCCCCACCTTCCCAAGAACCATTTGATATTACTGTCTAAATCAGTGCAATTGTAAGTGGGAGTAAGCAATAGTAAGCAAGTGTAAGCACCAATAAGAGTGGTAAGCATATTTAAGCACTAGTAAGCGAGCTTAAGCCCGTTTGCATGGGGGTAAGCAATGTGCACACGGGTTAAGCAATTCTGAAGCTAACTCTCTATAAGCATATTTAACCAGAGGTTAGCATTGCTTGCCCTCACAGAAACCCATGCAAACCTACTTACAACTGCTCAAAAGTGCCTTAATCACTCTGTATCCAATGGCCCTTGTTCTACCCAGCAACAAAACAAACAGCCTTGTAGGTCTTGAACCCAAGACCCTATACACTATAATCACAGTAGTTAACCATCAAGACATCACAGCACTACAAAAGAATGAAGTATCACCAAACAAGTCCTCACTATAGTAAAGTCAAACTGAACCTGTGAAAGGAATCAGTATACAGTCATATGTTCTATAACCCACTACATAACATAAATATGTGAATTGGAGTACATCAGTAAGCCCAGATGTGAGGTGTAATTGTAATAGAGTGCTGAAGTCCCCAGTAAAACACCAGGACACCATACCGTGTACGTGCACATGAATCATGGATACCAGGCATATATATAAGATGTAATGAATAAAAAATCAATCCGAAAAAGAAAATATAATGCAAAGTTTAATGTAAGCAATGCTAAGCATTGCACAGGCCAGCTTAGGTGATGTAAGCAATGTGTAGGCTAGTTAACTCAATGTGCCCAGTATTATAACCCTTTAAGCAATGCCAACCTTAGGTAAGCAGGTTTGCCCATAGCCTGGCCTTTTCAAAACTGTCCAATCATGGAAAAGTGCGGGAAATCAGCCCTACTTAAACCCAACAGGTGGGAATACATCTCATAACTGGTTGTAACTTCCCCTTGCAGGCACTATGGCAGAAAGGGGGAGAAGGTGTGCGCTTCCAGGTGCAGCGCTGGTGCATCCAGGAGTCCAGAGTCATGGCAGGACTCCTTGTCAAAGACAATGAGCAGAGAGTGCTGCAGGGCCAGTACCAGGGTTCCCAGTGCAAGGTGGAAGCCTGGGACTGTCTCTCCCATGACTTCACCAGTGCCACTGGCATACCCTGAACTGGTGAGCAGGTCAGGCATCACTACGCTGACCAGAAGCAGTGTAAGGGGGACCTCCTGGAGCAGTGGATCTAAGAGGCTAGAACAGCAGGGGCTGTCCCAGTTGTGTGTAAGTATCACTCCACTATGTGTGTAATAATTGCCAGCTCATGTATATCATGGATAGGTATGACTAAATATTCCTCTTCTGTCCTCCACAGTTGCAAGTGAGTGGGCCGCGAACCAGAAGGACCACAGAAGTCGCCTGGAGAGGTTGCGATGTGAGGCAGGTCAGTAATACTCTTGCATGTACTGTCATAGGAAATAAATCTAAAAGTATTAGTAAATTAATTGCCTGTATAAAACCTGTATTGTTTAAGGCAAGTACTGCATACACTGGAGAATATGGCAGGAAGAGTCTCATATAGTTTGTATGTAAATAAAAACGTAATAGCCTGACAATAAAATTCTAACTGCTGGACTGCATGTGTATACTCTGGTATCATATGGTAATGTAGATTTGCAATCATGTAATAGTACTGTTGTATTAAGCACTGTTACCCACACTGTGCAACATAAATAGAATGTGTAGGAATGCTTGTGTAATCCCCAGAGGCCAATTAGTAGAACTGAGAGACACATAGACAGAAAACAGTGAAAAGGCAGACAACAAAATCTGAATAGCACATGCAACTGAGAAGTGAACTGCTGTATTTTTAGCACACACAGCCATGGTTCGAATCCTGGCAGTGGTAGTAGTCTGCATACAGAATCATACCCCACAACTGTACAGATATGTCCAGAATGTCCAGTAAAGTGGCCCATATCTGCTGCCTGTCAATCTGTCCCCCTGGGAAATCAGTGGGATGATCCCAGACATATAGGCAGCAAACAGGAAATACAACTGATTGACACACATCTATGAGAACAAAGGTGGCACACTAGCAACTCTCCAAAACCTTATGAGAGTAAGAAGCCACATATGTCCCATTTACACCCCCATGTTGTCAAGCTGTGGTCAGAGTGGGTACTTTAACAGAGTGAGATGTATGTGAATAATAGTAATGTGGAATCTGGTACTGTGTGTGGCAACACTCAAGTAGTGCTAACAAACATTTCTCCCACAGGTCTGTCAGATACCAATACTGTGCCCAGAAATACAAGAATGATACTCTGTACTGGTACTGTTTACTCTGGAATTGTATGGCATTGTGACTGATGCAGTTGCTCTGAATAATAAGGTATTACTCATCACTGTCACCCACACTGTCCTACAAAAAATAACTGCCTAGGAAATCCTGTAGAAGAGTGTTGTAATATAAGGTCAGAATGCAAAATCACCAGAGAATTATAAGACAGAAAACAGATAGGAGATATACAGCAATATCTATATAGCACACACAACTCTGATGGCCAGTGTTTAAGTTGTAGCAGACACAGTCATGGTCTGAATCCTGGGAGTGGAAGTAGGCTGCATAGAGAATCATACCCTACAACTGTACAGATAAGACCAGAATGTCCAGTATATGGGCCCATATCTGCTGCCTGTCATCCTGTCTCCCTGGGAAGTCTGTGGGATGATCCCAGAAGTCTAGGCAGCAAACAGGGAATACAACTGATTGTCACACATCTATGAGAACAAACCTGTC
>NC_056726.1:1313448653-1313676153 GCF_019279795.1 Protopterus annectens | reverse complement strand
AGAGACTGAAAGCCAAAGGCAAAGCCAAAGCAAAAAAAATAAATAAATAAAAATAAAAAAAACAAAAAAAAATAATTACATCCAGCAAACTATCCAGAACAGACATCATTCCCACAACAGGTATGTAAAGTATATATGCATGTAATTGAATGTAGTACTTGGTCCGTAATAATGGGATAAATGATGTGGAATGACTTATATGTGCCATCAGATGTTGTTATAATGATGTTCAACGGAACAACTGCTATGGACAAAAGTGTTGTCCCTGTGGGTAGTGGGCCATAGCTGTCAACTGTGCAGATCAGTACTGACTGACAATATGTAAGCCATCATAGTGTGTGTTGTGTAATGGGAAGTATATATATATTACATGGCCAATAGCTGGTGGTGGAAGCAATGCCATTATGATGGACACGTGGGATCCACAGCCCACCCCTTGCAGAATACTCAGGTTAATCTGTAATGTAGCATTCAGGAATGCCATAGGTGTGTAATAGGACTACCTGCAATCTGGTCTTACATATACCCCCCCAATGTCAGGCTGTGTCCATATGTGGCACCTGTCTGTGTTGTAGCAAAGCAGAAGAGTGCAGCTGTGCAGGAAGGTGTTTTGAGATTGTCGACATCATGTCTTAATGTACTCCACATATAGGTATGCATATGGGTACATATGTACACATATATAATATATAAAACTATATATATATATATATATATATACATGTATGTCCATAAGTATACAGATACCCATGTGTAAATATATATATATGAGCACATATATACAACATCACATATATCTACACATATATAGATATATACCTATATGCAAATGTCTACATATATACAAACACACACAGACACACACACACACACACAGACACACACACACACACACACACACACACACACACACACACACACACACACACACAAACATATATGTATGTAAATACATGTCCCCTTTATTACTACCACAGTGCTGCATGCTATGTGCGAGGAAACAGCCAACATAGCAATACACACAGATATCTACAGCTGGCTGTGTGTGCAACATGGATGGGTATGTCACATGTGAATCCCTTGTTGGGACCACATTGCCTTTGTCTGTGAAGTATGGAATGGGAATATGGGGAAGTATGGCAGGTATAGTTGTGGAGGTGGTCAGGGTTGGTAGATATAGAGGACAGTCTACAGGGGTGGTATGTGACACATTTGGTGGGTAAACACCCTGGATGGTGTGTGTGGTCTGATGTGGATGCCCCGTGGGCCCCAATATGGACACAATGGGAACAAGCCTCCCACCCACTGCTACTCACAACAGCAGTCCATGTCCTGAAGGGGCCTGGCTTGGAGGCTGAGCAGGAGGAGCGTGTCAGCCCTCTGAATGTGTACTTGGTGCCTCAGAGTGATGTAGCACATCCCACATGTTTCTGTGGAGCTCATTATTCAACAGACCCTGGACCTAACCTCAGGGGACAGGAACATGTCTGTGTGTGCTCCCGGGGGGGGGGGACATCCCCTGGGTTGGTTCCACCTGACGGTATTGCTGGACCAGTATATGAGGAGGCCTCAGGGTGGGACACCACATGTGATGTGGGTGGGTAACATGGGCAGATGGGTTTGGAGAGGTGGTTCTGCTGGGCAATAGTACATATACATGCTATTGTTTCACTGTTATACAACATATGTTGGTAGTAATAGTCTACACAATCCCAGAACATGTTCAACAGCATGCATAGATATCCCCAATAACACAGAAGGTCACATGAGCAGCAATCACAAAGCAGCCATACCACAGGCATATATGGAAGCATAGTGGCCCTGACAATGGCATGCAGGTGAAGAGTCTGTAACTGGCCAGCAATGATAGTATCAACACAGGGAACATGGCTACAAATACATAGCACAAAGTGTGGTACAATACAATATCTGTCCCACTGATAGGTAAGTTGTAGCCATACCTAATGAGTTGTGTGTACAGTTTGTTGTTGCTGATATGGTGGGGGAGGGTGACAGAGACGTGTATTAAGAATTGTGGTAACCTTGCTGTATGAGTTGCTCAGACCTGTTTCCATCTTTATGTCTTTTAGCCAAGATGTCACATGCATGGCTACCATCTTATTCAGCTGCTAAAAATGAAGTACTGCTCACCTATTTAATCCAACACTACCCTGTCCTGTTTGGCCCGACTGCCCATGACCAGCAGGAGTGGAGCCCTGTGGAATGACCTAGTCCACAGAGTCAATGAAGTCGGACTGCACAACCGCAGGTATGAGCAGGTCTGGCATAATTGTTCTGACATGCTTCGCAATACCCATCGGCATGCTGCTGCAGTCTGGGGGGGATTGCCTCACCACAGGGAGGGGGCCATGCCATCCACCCCCCCCTGATACATATGGAGGAGCTCCTGGCCAGCCTCATGGCACCTACCCATCTGGCCAGCCACCAACCGCCGAACACCTTTGTGGAGGTGGGTGCCATGCACACACTGGCCGAGGAGCATGCAGGTAAGGCTACAGGAGACATCAGTAGACCACTGTTGCATATACATTTGCATTAGTACAGGTAGATCATGCATATCTGACATGTCATAGATATATTGTGTTGCTGCATAGTAGTGATAAACAGATGGCCATATGTGGTAGCAATGTACCATTGATGTATTGTAATACTGCACCCAACCTTTAGCACTGCCACAAGTGTGACCACTTTCATTGCATCTCTCAACCTCTTATCTAGGTCCCCTCCGGGATACCACCAAGGCAGCAGCCTGTAGCTGGTGAGTATGGATTATGTAGATGCTTGCCAACACACCGGGCATGTAATGGCGATGGAGTATTTCATGCACACATCTAACACACCTACCCAGAATGCATGCCATACATGTGCTCGTATTGTTGCTGTGAAATGCATGGCATCACATAGGGTGACCATGATGGGGTATTGGAAGGGTATGTCAGGCATCTGCATGATAACTAACATCCTGTCATTGCAGAATGTGTCCACAGGGAATAACATAATGGTGGGAGACATAGCCTACAGTAGGGACATGTTTGGAACAACACCCATATACAGTGCAACACTAGTGTATATACCTGTAGGACAATGGCAACTGCTGCAGAGATATATGGCATAAGGCATTACAGTAGTCCACATTATCAGCTGGGACTAGGCTGTAACATACGGTGTTCAGTCTATGGGACACTGCAAAGTGACACACATGTGTAGGGCTTACTTGTCATGCATCTGTAAAAAGGCCAAAGGGGGGGTGTCAGCATGACACACCAGTGGACTGCAGCAGGGATCCTAAGAATGCTAAGAATGGCTGTATCTGCACAAAGTCAGGTTCAGGGCCTGTGGCAGACATAACCCTATCTTTTTTTAATTGTTGCACACATGTCTTTTACAAAATACAAAATAATGTTTTCAAGGTTCTTGTAATATAGAAATAGTAGCGTAGGTATTTTTAGAAAATGTTGCATGACATATTGTTTTTAAGTTTGGTTTATAGCAAGTAAGGAAGACAGATTTTGACTTGCTAATTAAGCAATTATACAATTAATTGAATCATTAATCACTCTTAATGAATTGTATAAAAGAGTGAATCGATTTTCACAAGGTATATTGACAAAGCCTGGGAGGTCCCGGGTGAAAGCGCTTGAGATTAACTTGTTTCGTTGTGGAATTGTTTGTGCTTATTTTCGTGTCTTGGACTAATGTGCATTTTCGAACTGCTGATTGGCACAATAAATTTTTATTGCAAGCTGTCAGTCCATTTCTAAGCTTTATTTTACCTGGTTGGTAAGGCTATTTCGTTTTTGCAGACTGAACATACACTGGCAATTGCAGATGGCCCGTGCTGTTATACCCCCGCCAGGAGTAATAACTGCTGTAGTACACACAACAAGAGGTGCGACAAACTGTCATAGCACACATATGCCCACACGGAGTGTATGCATCTTGGTCAGCATCCGCACACCTAACACATTCCATAGACACTGCATGTGAAAGTACAGGACATATGTCACATATCGGGCTCATGTACTGTTAAGATATGCAGTGATGTGGCCTCAATGCACATCACAGATGGGTGTGTCATATCAAGAAGGATGTGTACACCCCCCATAGCTGTGGTATGCTTTGATGGTTGTTAGTGTAAGAGTACTGGATTGGTCATACATGGTCTGCTGCTGTTGAGAGCTGTAAATCAGACATCAGGCATTCACAAATGACATCTGTCCACATATCATCCCAGGTATGTGTTGCTGAAAAACATAGGGGCTGTGAGCATTAAAGCTGACATAACTGACACAGTACTACACATTCTGCAATGGGTTATACACCTGTGAGGTGTGGTGCACAGTACATAGCAGGGTGCAGAACAGGTGCACAGCAATACTGTGTACATGGGTGCAGTGGTATCCAGGGGAAGGGGCATCACCTAGTGACACAGCACATGCATCACACACATGTATGCTGTTACTAGCATGGATTGACTATAAGTCCACTGCATGCTATTGTGTACCATATGTTTTGCATGTTGACAGATGGGTAATAGGAGGACTGTGTGTACTATCATTGTGCAACCTCACCTGTATGTGTGTGTGCATCCTGGTGATTAGTTTGTCTATAGGGTCACTCTGATAAAGTGGAGGGAGGTTGATGCATGTAGGATGCATGCGTGCATGTGTGTGTGTTTGTGTGGGTAGCCATGTATGCACATGTGTGATTGTGGGGTACTCATACAGCAGTACCTCCCTTTGGGATTGTGCAGTACATGTACATGGAGTTCCACATTACACACCAGGAATATTTGTCATGTATGTGATCACAGGACAGCTGATAGTATAATAAGGACTGTAGCATGGAACAGGCATTGAGAGGGAAGGTAGACACCAGATATACCCTTAATATTGCATTCAGCAGAGAGGTGACCTATAACCACATATGCAGCACTACAGATGCATTTGGGAAATGCTAGTCAACATCAGGGAGTGTATCCATAAATTACAGCTGTCACATGATAGGCTGATTGAGCAGCATAACTGGCATGTACTGAGCAATACATATACATGACACACCAGTGCATGATAATATGGAGTGAACATAGTAGCCCACACATATAGGGGCCATCCTCATGATGTCCGGACATATGCAGGGTGAACACTGAATGACAGCAGTGAGGCCATTTAACACTGCTACACACAGGTCAGGCAGGTAATGTAGTAACAGGTCTTGTGTTGTGCTCACTTGTCTAGGCATTTAGAGGACTGATATGTTAATGAATGGTATCAATGTGTGTATCTTACCAAATATGATGCAGGATGGGAAACACATGGAAATATATGTGGGACTGTCTGTAAAGATATGGACAGGTAGGTATTACTGTGGTGTGTGTGTGTGTGTGTGTGTGTGTGTGTGCGTGTGTGTGTGTGTGTGTGTGTGTGTGTGTGTGTGTGTGTGTGTGCGTGTGTGTGTGAGTGTACTGTGAGGCAATGCTGTACAGGTTTTAAAGTGTGTTTATTGTTTTCTTCCACAGGTGGCGATGTGGGTCAGGGTCCCTCCTGCATGCAATCTGATGTTGGTGTCCATGTCCATACTAACATAGAAGATGATAATTGCACTGTTGAGGCACAGGTGGGGTTGTCAGGGGTCGAAAAAGCTCCATCATTTGACATCCCCTTTTTAACCACCCCACCACTGCAGTTTCAGTGCCTATACATATCCCATCACCAGTGGCCATAGCGGAGGGACAGCTGGCTTTTGATGGCTGTGCACAGGGAATTGTGGTAACCATACCTACTGTGTCTGGTCGCAGCAGGCATAGCTGGATGTCTGGCAGGGCACCACATAGGCAGATGTCCAAGGGTGCACATGGTAGGGTCACTGGACATCATGCCCCTGGTAGAGGCAACAAAGCTGGTATCAGCAGGTGCATGTTTCAGGCTGTCATTGAGGCACAGGTATGTATAGAACATTAAACCAGACAGGGCCTGAGGCTGCAGAGGGCTACTCTCATATATGCAAGTGACAATGCCCATGAACTGGCAGGTGCCATCTGTGCATTAACTGAGTTCATGGATAGACGGTCAGATGAGATGATGACCCTCATAGACCGTGGTCTGTCTGTGCTTGAACATGTGGTGGGAGTGTGGTGACAGCTGCATAGATGTAGGCCAGCAACACCAACAGCTGGCAGTCAATGTGGACATGCTAGGATACCAAGGGGCTCCTGTAGTGGCAATGCCAGCCCCAGCAGTGCAGTGGGGTGCTGTCCATACCACACCACAGCAGGCCACATGCATGTGGTCCTGTCCAGTCCCATGAGGGGCCTAGTACCAGCGGACATTTGTCATCAGCAGGTGAGAGTAGCACATTGAGGCTTGTACCTGGATGTGCCCATGGAATCCCTAGCAGGCACAGTCCACGTGTCTGTGGCTGGAGGCAGTGAACTGCACTCCCTGCCAGGTATGGTCTTCAGCTGTCCATAAACACCTGTGTAGGGCAGCCACATGGCAGAACTGTGTGAATGCATATCCACACACTATACAAACACACCTAGGGCAACCCCATACCTACACACACCACAGCACCACATCCAGCTCATTGCAGTACACCCCTTACCCACACACATGGTGTCAAATGTATGGCCCTCCCACGGCCTCTGGCAAACCAACATCACACCCTGTGCATATGATGGTACCCGTGCCACATCCCTGTCATTCATACCATCAATGCAGGGACAGGCTAATATGGTTCTGATGCACACTGTGACTGTACTACAGTGTACCACAGTACTGCAGTGTAACATGTTGCAAGGAGTGAAGTGTAATGCATATATGGCAGGTAGTATAGCCGTCCAGCAATGATGCATTATAGCTGTTAGTAACTGTGGTTGGTTGTTGTCTCTATAATGTTATCCATTTGTGTTGTAGTTGTACATGTGTCAGCACAAGGATGCCCTGTGCATATAATGATACCTGTGCCACATCCCTGTCATCCATACCATCAATGCATGGACAGGATAATATGGTTCTGATGCACACTGTGATTGTACTATAGTGTACCAAAGTACTGCAGTATAACATGTTGTAAGGAGTAAAGTGTAATGCATATATGGCAGGTAGTATAGCCGTCCAGCAATGATGCATTATAGCTGTTAGTAACTATGGTTGGTTGTTGTCTCTATAATGTTATCCATTTGTGTTGTAGTTGTACATGTGTCAGCACAAGGATGCCCTGTGCATATAATGATACCTGTGCCACATCCCTGTCATCCATACCATCAATGCATGGACAGGATAATATGGTTCTGATGCACATTGTGATTGTACTATAGTGTACCAAAGTACTGCAGTATAACATGTTGTAAGGAGTAAACTGTAATGCATATACAGCAGGTAGTATAGCCATCCAGCAATGATGCATTATAGCTGTTAGTAACACTGGTTGGTTGTGGTTTCCATAATGTTATCCATTTGTGTTGTAGGTTTACATGTGTCAGCACGAGGATGGTCTGCAGTCATATTCCACAACAGGGTATGGCACTGTGGTGACACCATGGTTGTGACATATCTGGGGTACAGTTGAACACGTCACAGGTTACTAAAATGGTTATTGCCACTGCCACATGGACAGGTGACCTGCGGTGGCATGTATACCCTGCAAGCTGATGTAGACCCATCCACATACATGCACACTGTTACTTGGAAAAACTGGGACTAGACCCCTGCCTAGCTATGTAGTGACACTGAAGTGTGTGGCTTACACTGCACACATCAGATAGCATTTAGGGTGTGGTGTGTCCCAGGTTACATGTTATATGCAGAACATCCCTAGACATGTACAGTATGCTAATGGGGGATGCAATGGGTGTATATGGACAATATGTAGTGTGACATACCTTCATATACACATTAACAGACACATAACAGGCAGACACACATCCGAGATACCAGGGCCTATCGCTGCTAACTAACTTGACCGTGTGTCAAATGTGTTGCAGGTAGGCTGCACACAGCACATACATAAATGGCCTGGATTGTGGCATCAGTTACCTGTATGGTTGATGGTGGTAAGGGGTATATACTGTGACACAGCTCACACACCAGGGATACAACAGGGAGGCCTCAGTGTCCAACTATGCCTACAGGTGTGCCTGTTGTCAGTACTACATTTAGCACTCTGCTCTTACCTGGGTAAGCACTGTCAACAGTAGTACTGCCATCATACACTACATGCCAGTGTGACAGCACATACCCTGGCCTAATACTCCTGTATGTAACACATTCACATGGATAACAGTGCTGTACAGACCTCATATACATCTGTGTCCTATACATGACACTCACACTCACACTCACCCTCACACCCCTTGCTACAGTAATGACAGCACATAGGCGCATGTATTGTACATGGCATTACATATACATATTACAAATGTCAGTACCCTGCTATGTTATCAGACTGGGTGGTATTACCTGGTTACCAGGGCTAAGCCATGCTTAGCAAGTATCAACATTGCTGCAATATAACAGCTGAGCTAATCTGCGGACTGGTAAGCGAAGCCTACACTGTGTACGTGCCTGTACGTTTACCCATAGCTTAGCACCGCTTAGCTTCACACAAACCCACTTAAAGCTGCTCAAAACTGCCTTAACTACTCTGTATCTGACAGCCCTTTTTCTGCCCAGCAACAAAATGAACAGCCCTTGCAGGTCTTGAACCCAGGACCCTGTACACTAAAGTCACAACTCTTAACCACTACGCCATGACCACTGTGAAGACAGCTATTGTTTTACCAATATAGCTGTCAATACACATATTGAGTAGTAGTGAACAATTGCCCTTACATCCTAAATTCTATAGTCATTCTTATTAATATGACTGTTGCATTATATATATTGTTTTATCATAATGTACACATAGCAGATACATACGGTGAGATACATCTGGCAGAGTATACACAACTGTGAGGTTTAAACATGAAAGGAATATGGTTATATACATATAATAGGTCTATATATGACTACAGGTACATATACATGTATACCCATACATATGTCTATATACACATCTGTATAGTGCAACATATATATGGCCATGTGTACATCTCTTTGTATGTACATATATATATATATATATATATATATATATATATATACATATATGTATATATACATATATGTATATATTGCTATATATGTATGCACATTCTATGTGTACAGATATGCCTAGTTATGTTGGTATATATGTAGATATCCATACATATATGTGCATATGTATCTTTATCTGTATATGTGAAGACATATATTGCTCTGTATATGCATATATCTGAGTGTTTATATGTATATCTATGTGAATATCCATATCCATCTATGTATGTCGATATGTATATGTGTATATATCTATATAGATATCTGGATAATTATATATATATACATATCTGTTCACCATATGTCCTGAACATGGAGTGGAGCCCTACCTCAGCCCCTATAGTCCCAACTTCATAGTGCAAGGGGATGTCAGTTATGTATTGCAGGTATATTTGTAGACTATTGCTACAGTAATAGGGATTGTCTTCACAGACATGTTTTATGTGGATGATCACATCTGCTTTTAACATGTACGCCATGGGCTACTGACAGACATCCTAAGGACATCATAGTACAGTACCACTGCTAGCACAGTAATGCTCCTGTGGACTACAGCAGAGATATGGCCAATATATGTGGACAGTCTGACACACTCAGAACAGTCCAGAGGTATACACAGAACCCCTTAGTGCAAGACATGTGGACCAAGCCTGACAATGTGGATATTAACAGCCATGTAGATGGGTATAACACATAAATACTGGTATACATTTGCCCCCATAGGTTATGAATTCACACACCCCTGTCTGTCCTGACACATAATAACCACTGGTGCAGAGGTGCCATAGCCAAATACTACCCACTAGTTATTGACATACATCTGTACAACATCCCACTGCTTTGTCTGACATACATGACTGTTATGGTGGCCCAGCAGCAGTACATCTGGCAAGTATCTGGACATGACAACTCACTGGGTAAGTACACTAAGCTGCTAGGCATGTAACAAAGCACTGTGCAGGCTACAGTCAGACTGGCTCAACACTGGCCTACATTTCCTATGGGGGAATACACATGTACCTGCATATATAGCTGGCTGTACAGGCATGACACAGCACAGAGTAGCAGACACCTGTGTGAAAGTGCATAACCACAACCAATGTGAATACAGCCACAGCCACATATGGTAAGCTAGCATAATATTACAGTATATGGACTATCTGTTCAACACCAACCTCATATGTGCCACTCACACACTAACCCTACATATACTGGGCTGCTACACAGTGTGGTCCATTGCCTGTCTGTGGTATGGGACATGTGTGTGTTTGGCCCTACAAACATCTAAGCCAATAGTGTAACCTACTAGTGGAGCAGCATGTAACATTAGATAGAACAGGACCAAGAACAATGACATTTACCACAGTCTGTACATAGGCCAAGGCACATATTAACAATACACACACTGTCAACAATCACAAGTACACACAGACCTCAGTACTGTACACAAAACCACATAATGTCCAGGTTATGTCATCACATATAACCCATACTCTACATGACATGTTTAGCATTCTGATATCTCACTGGCTTGTTATCAGATATGATGTCACTAAATATGGTGTACAGCAAATATGCACCTCTTACTGCATGACATATGTACAAAGTTTGACAGGGTCATGGCTGGAGTCACAAACACAGGGCCAGTATTGACATGTTGCTGTGATAACCTCATACATTTACTATTGGATCAGGGTTTGTTGCAACGTATGTCCTATGAGGAACATGAAGTCAGTAACTTTCACAGCTGTCACCATCTACAGCCTATAATCCTCACACTACCTTCTACAGTTCACAGATATGTGCTCTGTGGGTAACCCATGAAACAAAAGGCACCACACACTGCCCAGTCTGCAGATGACCCTACAGATGGGGGGTTTCCTCATAAACATAGCACTGACATGACAGGTATTAAAACATGTAGGACAGCCATATCCACACACACCCTGTTAAACCAACATTACTCCAAATGCAGTATAGCAGCACTTACAGTCTGTAGTCAGGTCAGGCACATTCCCCTCCTGTATGCTGGCCTGTTTCTACAGTGTATGTTGTTAGAGGTAAATCCCCAGTCCATCTGTGATGCTGTTTGCCAAACAACAGATTGAGTTCCTGCTCACAGTGAATGAAAAGGCCCAACACCAACATGATGTTCCTAGATATTGGAGTGTGTTTCCATGCAATTGGCTATGGGAATTTTACCACAGCTGTTCCACATGCAATCAGCTAGAGGAGGGCTGCAATTCATGCAGAGTCCATCAGCTGATCATGAGCATCACTTAAAATACACATGCTGCTGCCTAAGCAAAGCAGATGTAAGTCTCCACATCCACCAGAGAGGGAGTGAGAGAGGCAGACAGAGGCAAAGATAAGTCAGGGAGGGGTAGGAGAGTAAAACCTAAGCATGTTTTTGTCACACACCTACCAGTACAGTGTATCAAACCCCTGACAACTATGTAGTGTTATCACATGTCTATGCAGTTATTGGATGCACCACATAGGTCACGTGTTGAGATGCCCTCCAAACATATATGTGATGGTGAGTGACATCTGCAACAGTGATGTGGTAGCTATACAGTAGGTGTAGTACACATGCCTGTCCGCATGAACAGGTGTCAGCATCAACACAGCCACACTCTCACAGGGATGCACACACATTGACACACTTGGCAGGGCCAGGAATACAACTCATCACTAGTGAGATTGCCACAACCCAGTACTGTGCAAGTATCACATGCACCACAGGGGGTCATATGGAGGTTATATGGGCAAAGGGTATGTGGAGGTGTCTGACATCAGACAGCATGCTTCAGTATGCCAATGGGGGGTTGTAGTGAGCGTGAATGTGGTCATAGGCATCACACAACACACACACACAGACACAGGGTGCCAGTACTGACATACATGGGTGCATTGCTTCACGGGTGTGTAGTGGTCAACTGTGCAAGACGGCTATACAAGGCTATGTGATGGGTATAACTTGGCATTAAGCCACATGACAATGGTCTGCAGTGTGGCTCAGGGTTGTAGTGTCTGGATTTACCCACACAGGTGGGTATTGTATTCACCATCCAGTCACCTGGGTAACTACTGCATGGGGCCAATGCTGTGCATTGCTTGCCAGGTATGTGTTCCTTAGTCCATCACATGCACGGTGTCTGGGATGTACACACCTCCCACATGCATATACAGTGACATGTGGAACTGCACCTGGGATGTCTGGCCCATGTTGTGTACATAGATTGTTATCATCAGATGTGCCAGTCCTGGCCTCATGTGGCGGGAACTGTTAATGGACAGCAGGATGACCCTACACCTACAGTGATAACATGATACCGGTATTTCCAGGTGTCAGTGGCATCTGTCCATACAGGGCATGTTTTTCAGGAATGGTATGTCCTTTGTGGGTCACATTTGATGGCACCATAGGTGTTGAAGGTGTCCAGTGGGGAACATAGGGAAGGTGCACTGTTGGCATGTACGTGCCTATTGTACTGATGGACAGGGTGCCATGCCCTCTGTAGTCAACTGCAATCACACCATGGTTTCTATCAGTGGGTAATATGCAGAGTACTACCAACATAGTGGCTGTTGCCTAGGCAAGTGTGTGTATGTGTGTATGAGACATGGGTTGAGAGTGTTCTTTGGGTAATACAAGGGTTGCTGACTTTGTTCACATGGCCTTGATGTCACATATATGGGTATGGATTTGCACCCCAGCCTCTGGGCTATTTCACATCTGTTATCCCTGTATGGTGGACATTGTGATATATACTAGGGCCATCATATAAGGAATTTGTAAAACCTACACACTCACACCCACATCCACACAGGGTGCAAATGACAAACACAGACACATGTCATGTCTGGAATTAGAACCCCTACCTAACTAGGTTATTACACTACAGCACTACACTATTATAAGACACACCACAGAGATTACTGGAGTACTTCTTCCCCAAAGGTGTATTTCACAGTGAATGACATCAGCAGGATTGCCAAAGTAGGGCATTTGAATTGTAGTGAGTGTGACTATACTAGAATGCATTGCTCCCTACACAGACATAGAAACACACACAAAAACATCCACAACTGTTATGAGTGGGAATAGAACCCCTACCACAGTTTTATATCACACTACAGCATAAAGCTGTTATAGGACATGCCACAGGGATTATTGGAGTACTCTTTCCCCAAAGGTGTATTTCACAGTGAATAACATCAGCAGGATTGCCAAAGTAGGGCACTTGAATTGTAGTGAGTGTGACTAGCCTAGAATGCATTGCTCCCTACACAGACACAGAAACACACACAAAAACATCCACAACATCCATGTGTGGGCATAGAACCACTACCAGGGTTCTATATCACACTACAACATTAAGCTGTTATAGGATGTGCCACGGGGATTACATGAGTACTCTTTCCCCAAAGGTGTATTTCACAGTGAATGACAGCAGGATTGCCAAAGTAGGGCATTTGAATTGTAGTGAATGTGACTAGCCTAAAATGCATTGCTCCCTACACAGACAGACACACACACACACACACACACACACACACACACACACACACACACACACACACACACACACATGCGATGTCTAGGATTTGAACTCCTACCTAACTAGTTTATCACACTAGAGCAGTACGCAGTTATAGAACATGCCATGGAGATTACTGGATTACAGCTTTCTGAAAGATGTATTTCACAGTGAATTACATCAGCAGCCTTGCCAAAGTAAGGCATTTGAATTGTAGTGAGTGTGACTAGCCTAAAAAGCATTGCTCTTTATACAGAGACACACACACACACACACACACACACACACACACACACACACACACACACACACACACACACACACACACACACACACAGAGTTGCCATGTCTGGGATTAGAACTCCTACCTAATTAGTTTATTACACTACAGCAGTACACAGTTATGGGATGTGCCACAGAGATTATTGGGGTGCACCTTTCCCAAAGGTGTATTTCACAGTGAATGACATCAGCAGCCTTGCCAAAGTAGGGCATTTGAATTGCAGTGCATGTGACTAGCCTAAAAAGCATTGTTCTCTACACTGACAGAGACACACACACTTGCCATGTTTGGAATTAGAACTCCTACCTAACTAGTTTAGCACACTACAGCAGTACAAAGTTATAGGATATGCCATGGAGATTACTGTGCTACAGGTTTCCAAAAGGTATATTTCACAGTGAATGACATCAGTGGCCTTGCCAAAGTAGGGCATTTGAAATGTAGTGAGTGTGACTAGCCTAAAAAGCATTGCTCTCTACATAGACAGAGAGACGCACACACAGTTACCATGCAGTTACCAGCAGTATGCAGTTATGGGACGTACCACAGAGATTAGTGGGTTGCACCCTTCCCAAAGGTGTATTTCACAGTGAATGACATCAGCAGCCTTGCCAAAGTAGGGCATTTGAATTGTAGTGCACATGACTAGCCTAAAATGCATTGCTCTCTACACAGAGACACACACAGTTGCCCTGTCTGGAATTAGAACTCCTACCTAACTAGTTTATCACACTACAGCAGTTATTGGATGCACCATGGAGATTACTGGGCTACAACTTTCCCAAAGGTGTATTTCAAAGTAGGTGACCTCACCAGGCTTGTCATAGTAGGGCTATGGGGAGGGGAGTGTGTGTGCATGGGCCATAACCCATTCATCTAGAGGTTGACACACCACATGCACACACATGCTGGGTTATATCCCACAGCTACATGTATACAACTGCTAGATGACTACTTCCTTGTACAGTCATGTTACACAGCTAGCATTTGCACCACATAGTCTGTAATGCTGATGGATACCAGTGGCTAATGCCTACAGTGAGTGACATTTACACCTCATGTGGTTGTAGCCATTTGCCTGTGTGCTGGGTGGGACATGCCTCATAATGGATGGCTCCTTGTCACAGTTACTCTCTTCCACACATCTATGTATGTCTACTTTTGGCTTATTCTAGTGTGTTGTCCTTGGATATGTGTCTGTATTCCTATCCACTTTGTGTGTGCAAGGCATGACTGGTGCATACTGAGGAGTGTATGCACTAACATCTGCAAATGCCAGATATGTATGGTCCACTGTTGTTTGCAGACATGGGCTTCATTTGTTTGTGTGTGAGCATGCCCAGTATGACCTTTCAGTATGTTGTTGTCTGACATTGCCTTCACTTCTCTAAGTGTGTGAGCATGCCCAGTATGCCCTTCTGTATTGAATGTGTGGATCGATTCCAGGTAGTTTGTACTCCAGTGCAGACCTTTGTGTTGTACACCTACATGTAGTAAACTATTTCTGTAGGGTATCCATCGATCATTTGGCAATATGGGAACAAACTGTGCAGGGGATAGTGTGTACTGTAGGTGATTGTGTCTGTGCTGCTTCAGCTGCATGGTACTGCTGTTAGCAGGGATATTCAGATATGTGTACTGTTATACACTGTGATGTTTGCTGTCCTCATGTACTGTCAGGTGGACATTCTTGCTCACAGTGATGTCTTGGGGGACAAGGGTGACTGCAGCTGTGTCCGGCATTGTTTGCAGACACCTACGTATTCATGGTAAGTTATGCCATTCTGGAATGGGAGCTGCAGACACTTGCTGCTGGGTCTGTGTATCCAGTTCAACACCTTGGTACACTGCTGGCAGATAATCCCATACTTGTGCATCCATCAACATGACAGACAGTATGGCCTTATCTTGCTGTGGCAATGGGTCAGGACATTACCCCTATTGTGGTGTACGGGCAGGTGTGTAGCCACCCATGTATGTGTTTGCAGCCAGGGATAGTGTGTGCACACAGCTTGGTGTAGGATCCTGCACATTCCATGCTGCCCATGCTCCCCCCCTCTGTTATTCTAATCTTTTCCATACATTATGCATACATTTTCTGATACTTTCTCTAAGGGTATCACCCCATCACAGCTGTGTTTTGGTGTTCGTCCACAATTCATGCAGTGGGACATGGTGAACATGTTACTGTGGTTTGTCCACATGGCCTTGTATATGGCTTATGTGGAGTGTGTTATGTTGCTATTTGGGTGTCCATGACATAACATGCATTGGCAGTAAGTGTGTAACACAGGCCTTTGGCAAGGGCCTGTGGGCCATTAGGTGTTGCTGCAGGCCAGATGTGGCAGGCCATTGCATTCTGTCAGTCCTACAGTCTCAGACCACCATACAGTATATCCCTCTGGGGTGACAGGGTAGGTGTGATAGATGTTCATGCCAATACCTTCTATCAGTCTTGATCAGGTGGTTTGGGTGCTGGCAGGATGCTACCTACAGCTAGGGACACACCTGCATGGGACACATGCACTGCATGCTGCATTCTTACACTATTGCCAGATACAGGTGGGGTCATATTGTACCCATTCCCACAGCAGGGATATGACCAGAGAGGTACCTGTGGGTGGTGTTTGCGTGAGCTGGGTGCATGTGTGTTATGGACACTATTTGCATCTGACACACAGATATGCATGGGGCATTCCAGTTATGCTGGCATGTGCAGGTACATCAGCTGTTTCCCAATACATCAGTCCTACCTCCTTTGTGATCTGCAAGTGTTCGGGCAGACATCACCGGTATCCCCTACTACAGGGCCAGTTAATGTGATGCATACCTGTATGTACAATTCCAAGGGTGTCTCCAGTTCACAGTGACACAATATATACTATATATCTAGGGTACTTTTCCCTGTGTACTGCTTTTATATCTAGCCCAACAGCCATGCCATGCTAATCTTTCAGATGATGACACATATTACCACCATACATTTACAATCGCTTACTGCTAGCATGTGTTATACTGGTGGGAATTGTCTTTGGCACTGCAGTTGTGAGGGCTTGTCCCTGTCATCAGCAGTAGTGGGCAATGGCCACCAGGTTTTACCTCAACATGCATACATACTGACCACTCTCACACAATATGAAACACACACCAACCTAACACACAGACCTGCATATTGTGCAAATGTTACAACCTATCCTGCTACCTTGGCCACCTCTGAGCATCTGTGCTCCACTGGTATTATACCTACACATACATGTTACTACATTTCTACATAGGGTTGTGGGGGGCACACATGACTGTTACGATGTGTGTACATCAGATTGGGGGGGCACACCTGACTGTTACTACATGTCTAGGCTGGGTTGGGGGGAGCACACCTGACTGTGTGTACATTCCTACACAGGATTGGGGGGGGGGCACACCTGACTTTTACTACATGTCTACGCAGGATTGGAGGAGGGGGCACACCTGCTTGTTTCTACATTTCTACACAGCGGTTGGGAGAGGGCACACCTGACTGTTACAACATTTGTATGCTGTATTGGGGGAAGGGGCACATATGACTGTTTCTACATGTCTACATAGGAGTGGTGGGACAAAGCTGACTGCTACTACATTTCTACATAGAATTGTGGGGGACACACCTGACTGTTTCTACATTTCTACACAGGATTGGGGGGCACACCTGACTGTGACTACATTTGTACGCTGGATTGGGGGATGGGTCACACCTGACTGTTTCTACATGTCTACATAGGAGTGGGGGTGCACACCTGACTGTTACAACATTTCTACATAGGGATATCACACACCTGACTGTTTCTATATTTCTACACAGGATTGGGGGGGAACACACCTGACTGTTTCTACATTTCTACACAGGCTTGGGGGGCACACCTGACTGCTTCTACATTTCTACATAGGATGGGGGGGGCAAACCTGGCACTTGTACACATTTGCTATGACTGTACTGGTATGTCATGTACTTCATTTCATTCTGTATTCTAACCTATCGTGCTGACTAAAGGCATATCAGTGTACTACAGGTCTTAGCTTTGGTTGACCTACATATTAGTGTCTGACTTCCTTCCCTTCAGAACTAACATCCCACTGCCTAACCTGCTGTAGTCTGTCTCTGTAGGCCTGGGGGGAGGTTACCCACAGGCATCATTCAGAGGCCATAGCACAGCCTCTGTTTGTGTTTGTCTACACCTGTCCTGCTGGCTGAGACTGTTGTTGGGTATGTGAACCTCCCGGGCTGGCATGTGTGAGTAATATGGACACACATGTTGCCCAGCACATTTCCTGCAGTGGGTTTTGTCACCCTGTGTAGTTCTGGCTACTATGGTGACTCCAGTATCTGTTACAGATCTCATGGTGCCACTATGGATGTCTACTATCTGCTGGCATACCATTCAGCCACCCGATTCCCTTGAATGCTCACATCCATACCATAGATACAGGTAATGACACATTCTACACCATTCAGCAATTGGTAGGTTGATTGACTTACCTTGTGGGTGTGCCAGAATTGAGGATGGTGCTGGAGGGCTGCCTATGTCAGATGCACATAGTACACTCCCTATACATGGTTGAGCACATGTAGTGTCACGTTTGGCATCATTTTTACTGTATGTGCGAGTCAGAGAGAGTTGTCATTCCCTTGGCCCCTACTGTGTCAGTGTATGTGCTATGCGTTGCCTCTTTGCCAAGACCAGGGCATACTGGGCATGCCTCCATCTGCCTACTGGGGCAGGCTCAGGTTGTTCCTCCTCTAAGTCACTCTGTGCCTGTGCAGGCCTTGGCATTGGTGGGGGGCTGTGTGGTCCTGCTCCATGCTGTTCCTGCTGCAGCTGTTTCCGCAGGATCATATTGTGCAGCATGGCATATACCATAACAATCTGAGTACATGCAAGGCTCCACCGGATGTGTCCAGGTACCGGAACCATGACTTGTGCATCCCAAACACACGCTCTATTATATGTCTGGTCTGTGCATGTGCCTCATTATGGCATTCTTGTTTGGGTATATATGCATTTCTGATGGGTGTCATCAGCCACGACTCCAGTGAGTAACCAGCATACCCCACTAGGTGGCTGTAAGGGATGTCCCCATTGGTAAATCTCTGGTACAGCTGCGTCAGATGTGGGAATCGTGATAGCTTCCAGGGCAGCCAGCGCACACATTCACTATAATGCCCTGGGCATCGCATATGACCTGGCAGTTGATGGAGGGGAAGCCCTTGCGGTTGATGTAGACCCTACCCTGATCACTGGGTGGTGCTTTTATGCATATGTGCATGCAGTCTATAGCACCCACTACCGCAAGGTATTCTGCTATTTGGTGGATGAGACACATATTGCTGGTGTTGTGTATGTGCTCACCGGCATGTGCTGACATGGCATCCAGGAACTGGTGGAATACTCTGGATGCTGATGCCTGTGAGATCCCCATGATATCCCCAGCTGAGCTTTGGAAGGTACCTGTGACTAGTATTCCTAGGCCTACACATACCTTGGTATCCACTGAGATGGGTTCCCCTCTATTAGTTCAGTGTGTCAGGCGTGGCTGGCACAGCTCAACAATTTGCCCTAGGAGGTCCCTGTCCACCCTATAGCACTCCACTATCTCCAGCTCATGTAGCCCCTGGTAGGTTACCCTGGGTCTGTACACTCTTCTCCTTCTCCTCTCTGTGGGTTGGTCAAAAGCATTCGCATCCTCACCACCCTCAGCCTCTTCCACATGTTGTTGTATGATGCCTGCTGCAGCCCCTATCATTTTGTTGTTTTATTTGTTAAAAGTTCCCCACTTGTATACACCAGTGGTGTAGAGTATGGGAAAATCAGAGTGGAAGGTGTTTGCATAGTTTATAGTAGTGTTCTGGGCTGGGCTGGTCTCCTGCCTGTGTAATTTGCTGATTCTGATACATTTCACCTCCAGCTATGCTAGTTTTCCTAGATTACCTTCCTACTGCTGTTTTCCCTTCCCATTGCCTTCCTGTTTAAGCAAACACAGTGCTCAAATGTGCACAGAGCTGCTATTTCCTGGTTTACTTTTTTTTTTCTTTAAAACCCAGTGTGTGGCTCGCACACCCGCTTAGGCAATGTAAAGAGTGCTAAGCGGCCTCAGACATACCCCCTTGCCTAGCTGTGCTAAGCTAGGAGCAAACCTGAGCCACAGGGCTCCAATCCACTTACAGTATGCCTGATACACCCACCTATGATGTCAGATAACTGCTAGGCTTGCACAAAGCTATTCCTGCTCTTACACTGTTGGGAGCTGACAAACATGCAGGGGAAATCTGGGATTCACTATCATTCAACTCATTTGCATAGGATTGCCTGGTAATGCATAGTTACATGTCCCACACTGAGCTTCCCCCATTAGCAACCACTATTCACTGGCCATGTTTGTCTTCTGCCTGCCATTGGGTATAATGGCAGAATAGTGATTTTAATTAGAATACTTATTGTAGGTTTATTTTCTTATTTTCCTCCCCGATCCCATTTGCGCGTCACTGCCCTATGCTTATACAACTGAGATCAGCTAAAAAAAATAGAAGTTGATTTTATTTTGGCCATTGGCATGCTTTCTACATGATATCCACCCTTTATTTGGAGCTGTCATGGCTCCGTTTTGTAATTTGCAGAAATGTACTCCGTTACTGGCGGAGTACATTTCTGCAGATTACACTAGTCCTGCACAGCTAGTTTCCAGCTTCCCTAATTGCAGATTCACCTCATTTGCATGGATTTCTCCTGCAAATGGGGTCATTTGCATACAGGGGCTGAGTCCGTGCAGGACTAGTGCAGGGGCGCTCGTGCACGCCCCTACAGGTTATTAATGATTCATACGGCAAACATAATGCCTGCTGGAGCTCCTGCACTAATCCTGCATGCCATGCAAGGCTTGCAGAATCCGGGTGTACTTCCGGCAATGGCATAAAAATAATTAAATCTTAAGACAGGTAGAAAGCAGATGAATACACAGGTATGTAATTTTAAATATCTCTTTATTTTTCTCATCATTTCATGCCACTCATTTTCACTCATGAAACAGTCAAAACATAAGGAAAATTACACATGCCTATATTAAATGGAAGAATTATTTAATAATGCCTGTCATCAAGCAGTTCCCAACAGAAAAAAGATCTGGCAATATAACACTTGAGTAGCAGGTTATCAGGATTATCAGGCACTGACGTCAGGCAGGTAAATAAATGCAGCATTTAGGTAGCAGGGCATTATGCATTTCAGGCATCAGGCACCATACCATTTCTGGTAATACTGCAGTGTTCAAATAGCAAAGCATCATGCATTCAAAAGTACATTTTATGTTTTAATTTAGAACAGAATACTGGAACATCCAATTCAATATAGCCAGAAACACCTTCAGTGGTACATTCACCTTCCAAACCCCAGAGGCCCATTGTTCCACAGTTCTGCAGGTCGAAAGAAGGAAGGCTCACTTTATATGTACTGGCAATGAGCGGTAAAGACTACTAATTAACACAACCGTATCCAATCACATTGCCTTGGCTGACCAATGAGCGGTAAAGACTACTAATCAACACAACCGTATCCAATCACATTGCCTTGGCTGACCAATGAGCGGTAAAGACTACTAATCAACACAACCGTATCCAATCACATTGCCTTGGCTGAAGCAGCTTATGTCTGTGCGGTATAATTTATGCTATTATCTTTTCCAGGTTATTTTAACAATTACGGATCATTTTCATCTTTTGATTTAGTGACTCCTCTCCTTGTGCCCCATTTGGTCAAACAGCTGTGGTTTGGTAAACAATTTCAACTTACTTGTTAAACATATTTTATACTTATGTGAAGATTATTACTGCCATTTTCTAGGATTTCTGTAACAGTTATCTTTAAAAGGTTGTTATTGTTGTTGCGTCTTTCAGTTTTTCTCAGTTAGGTATCTTTAAAAGGTAAACTTCATAAACTACTTTAACCCAGACTAATTTATATAATGCATTGCAAGACTTTATATTCTTTAGCCTTTTTCTTTTAAAACTATTTTATAAAGAAAAATCTGTAGACTGAAAACACAGAACTTTAAATATTTTATTTGCATCCTCTTCATTTTGCACGTATGAGGAACTTAATGATCTTTGTTCAATGGCTAGAATAGCTGGTTTTAAGTCAAAAGTCTGATTTTCAACAATGTATCAAAAATATAATCAAAAAGGCTTTTTTGTAAACATGAATCATTCCATTAATTTCAAATAAGGAGATCTAAATAATATCCCTGTATTCCAACAGAATGTCACATGATTACTTAAAGGGACAGAAGCCATAATATCATATTCAGTAGTCGGAGGTTTATTTTCTGATTGGTAAACATTTATCTTCAGTGGAAAAAAAACTTTCCTGAACACAATAATGATCATCAGCAATTCTGTTTCTTTTGATCTCCCACCAATGTACTGGCATAGACTTTTTAATGGAAAATAAACAAAAACAGATTTTATTACACTATACATTGTTGATAATAGGTTCTTAGATGTGCTGAGGATGAGACACCCACATCACTAAAAAAGTCATTGGGACCCTCTCAGATGTCAAGAAAGTACTCTGGGTCTCCACAGGAGGGAAAAAGACATTCTGCTCTGCACAGAAGCAGACTGCCAGCCAGATAACACAAAACACACAACACACTTCAAATACAGATGATATGGCTTAGTCCTTTACTTTTTTTCAGTACTGATTTGCAGCATGTACAGATATTCTTTGCTTGTTATCATTTTGCATTTAGCTTGACCCACATAAATGAAAACTGAATAGCTCATGTTTTAAGTCACAATGTTTTTAGGGGAACACAATGAGGAGTGTTCAGAAAAGTTAGCTCTGTTGTACTAATAAGACTTCACTGTTATGCTCTTGTAATGCTAAGTAGTTAATTGGCAATTCAGAGGCACACAAGAGTCATATGGATCAAAACCTCATAGTGACTAATTTACATATCCCTGAATCTAACACTTAACATATCTGGAACTACTGAGGTAAGTGTTCCCACACAATACTGGCAGTTACAAATACACATTTACACATACACACACACACACACACACACACACACACACACACACACACACACATGCACACTGTACTTGTTGCTGAGGTAACCACTGTTGCCATAGATAGTGGCATACATGGGTGTATGCTGTAAATCTCGTGTTCAGTTCTCACTGCTCTACTCTGAAATAGCTCATTATTCGGTTGCAGCATATAACTCTTTGGTATACTATAAAACAAACCCTGAGACACACACAAATGACGGCCTTTCAAGAAATATAAAAAACATTTCTGTTACATAAGGTATATAAGATGACAGTGACTGACACTAATCCCATAACATGTCAATGGGATGGGGATACACCGTTACTTCCTTATGTCTGTCATGACTCATAAAGCAAACCTGAAATGGATTATGGGAAAGAGAAAGGCTTGAAGAAAAAAAAGATCATTTCGATATGTCAAGCCCCATTGTCAGCCATTTTGCAAAAAACATACTAAAATTCTATAAGAAGTCAGAGTGATTTTGAGGTTTCAAAATAGCTCAGAAAAAAAGATAGACTGAAAAAAAAAAAGATTTTTTTTTTTTTTTTTTTTTTTTTTTTTTTAGTTCTAAGGTGGAATTTTCCTTTAAAGCAGTCATGTTTGCTTATTTCCACCAGGCTTGACCTCAGCTAAGTTCTCAGGTTTTTTAATCTTTTTGTGGGAAGTTCTTCTTGGATATAGAGGCAGTTTTGGACAATGCTTTACCACATATAAGAGATGTCTTCAAACAAAAGATCTTTCTTTTTGTCTGGAGAAGTTTCCTGTATGGTTGAAATATTGAAGTACAAAAACATTGACTACAAGCGCATCAATCAAAAGGATTGAAGCACATAACATTGAACAAAAAACACAAAATGTCATGTTTTTTGCAGGGTGCCAGGCCCCGCTGCACCCCCACATGCCCTGCTAATAATATATACCAAAGCTGAGATCATGCTACAGTGAGGGAAGGACAAATTCCCTGATACCCACTGTTCTTAATCTGATATGGACTTAACTCTGTCAGAAGCTATTAAATGAGTTTTGATGACTTTTTTATGGCACTTCTGATGCCATAAGCAATGTTCGATATTCCAATTCATTATATGGATGTTTTCCATATATATCTGTATATCTATATCTATTTATCTATCTATATATATATATATATATATATATATATATATATATATATATATATATATATAGATAAGATAGATATATGTATACTGTATATATATATATATATATATATATATATATATATATATATATATATATATATACATATATATATATGTGTGTGTGTGTGTGTGTGTGTGTGTGTAAATGCAGACAGCTGTAGTATGCTGCAGAGCAAAAAAAAAAAAAGCAAATCAATCTTTAATAGTTCTTCAGGTTTAAACAGGTTTATTTGCAAGGGAAAAATAAATGAAATGAAAAGTCCTACCTCGGAGGCATCTGTATGTACCAATAATTGCTTGTAAAAAAACTGTGCCATTAATCTTGGGACAGATGAAAAAAGAACAAGACTTTGAACAACTGAAAAATATGCCATATTCAAGCCCTGTTCCAAGAGTCTGTAATTAGTGTCTGTGCAGTATGTGTGTGTGTGTGTGCATGTGTTTTTAAAGGGGAATGATTGTGACTGTATCAATGAATGTGTGTGGGTTTGTGTGTGTGAGGGAGAGAATACGTGTTTATGAAAGGGAATAATTATGACTGCATCAGAGTGTGGGTGATTGTTAATGTGTTTTTCTGAAGGGGAATGACTGTGACTGGATCAGTGAATATGTGTGTGTGTGTGTGTGTGTGTGTGTGTGTGTGTGTGTGTGTGTGTGTGCACACGCATGTGTGTGTGTGTGTTTCTAAAGGGGAATGATTCTGTCTGTATTAGTGTGTGGGTGGGTGTGTACGTGTTTGTGTGCATGTGTTTTTGAAGAGGAATGATTGTATGTGTGTGTGTGTGTGTGTGTGTGTGTGTGTGTGTGTGTGTGTGTGTGTGTGTGTGTGTGTGTGTGTGTGCGCTCCAAATATCATATGGGCTGCATGTTACTAGGCACGTAGCTAAGGATTTTTAGGGGGAGGTGTTGGTTATTATAAAACTTTTATTCTTGATGGCCTCAGTCTATAAGGTACACGGGGGGACAGACAGGGTGAATTTATGATTTTCAGTTGTCAAGGTTTCATTTGAATAGGGTCAAGGATGAATTCTGTTTTATATGGATGGGGAGCCTATTCCATAGTGCGGGTATCCTACTTTGTTTCATGGCCTTACAAATGAGGCTCATCAGACCGATGGGTCTACTGTTTCTAGGATTGGTAGCAGGGCTGCCTTTATGGTGTGGCATCACGAGTGATGTATGCCAGAAATTCAGGGCTGTGCCTGAAGCCAGACTCAGATTAAATAGCTTATGGAGAGGTTCTGCCAGGGCATGTTTAGTACTATTTAACAAACAGACAGGTATGTTATCTGGTCACATGGGTGAAGTGTTCTTAGTCTTGGGCAGCACTTTAAATGCAAGTTCTTTAGTCATGATGAAGTGTTTGAGAGATATCACATATTATAGGGCTTTGGATAGTTGTCTGAGGAGTGAAATTTGCACTAAATGTATTTGTTAGTATATAGGCAATGTCTACCAGGTCTGAGAAGGTTTTGCCATTTGGTTTGAGTTTTCTAACATTACGAAAGAAGAATTTGTATTTGTCCTTGGCTTCTGATTATATCTGAGTTCATGGGCTGCCTCAGTAAGCCTAATAGTTGTTGTTGTGTCTTTCAGCTTTTCCCAGTTAGAGGTCGCCACAGCGGAACTCCAGTCCGCTAATGATTGGTAGTTGATTTTTACGTGCCGAGTTACCAGCCCTGACACACAACCTTCAATGAAGGTATGCTCATTCACGCATGTCATCATGCAGAAGACGCTGTAGCTGAGAATCGAACCGGACAGCATCTTACTGTGAGGCGACAACGCTACTGCAGCACCACCACCACGGTTCAATAAGCCTAATAGTCATTTTCTTTATTCAAATTCCTAATATTTTTCTTGACTTGTATAACTTTAGATCTGTTGTATAGTCCAATGATGTTTTTCTTTTATTTCAGATTTTATTTATGTTCGTGTACCACCCAGGTGGTTTTCTTTTAAATTTCCTGTTGTATTTCAGTATAGACGTGCATGCCAAATCTATACATTTATTTGTGTGAGTAATGAGTATAAAACTTTGTTGTGAATCTATCTGATGAGTAAATGTCTGGAGTGTTGTTGTAAGCACATTTTGAGAGTTTCATCACAAAACGGGATTTTTATGCATAAAGTCTTTGAATTTCAATGTGCTGGTTTCGGCAGGTTTACACAGTTTGAGGAAAAGGTTAATAGCTTATGGTCTGACTTAATCAGAGGGGGAGGTACTGGGGGAGTTGTGCATAATGATGCTACATTTCTAACTAGTGGTCAAAAGCATTTTGTCCTCTTTTTGGACTAATAAAAACCTGGTCCATTGAGTTTTTATTTATTAGACCTAAAAACTTCCAAGCAAACCCCACTGTGGAGGTGTAGATACTCCAGGTAATTGATATGTAATTAAAGTCTCCCAGAATTATGAAATTCCTACTTATAGGATTATAGGATCATAGGAGGCTACTAGGCTAATAGCCCTGTAATCCTTACAAGCCAAGTCAAGAGTTTATCCCCAAAAAGAAACCTCAGTCAGCACCTGTCACCCCTGTCAATGAGGGATACAGGTGGAACCCCTGGTACAAATTTGTGGCTTCCAATCCACTCATCAAGGTTACGATGAAAAGGGACAGTGAGGTATAGGATCATAGGAGGTTACTAGAAGAAGTGGATACTTTTAGATTAGAACCATCAATGCCATCACACATGCTAAGTTCCCTAGTCTACTGAGCTACACAAGCTGCCTAAATACTAATTTCCCATCCATGTATTCAAACCCTGGACCTACTGCACATGAAATTGTTACTCTACCCACTTATGGGGTGATCATCCATGATATTTAGGATATGAATCTGACATGAACTTCTAGCGGTCATTGAAATTGTCCTGTAACAAACAATAAACTGATAGTTACTTTGTTTAGTATGATTTGGAGTTCAAAAAGTTCAGTTTCTGGTCTCTTGGACTCTACTGAGAGGTGATATAGTCTCTTTCAAATATGGACACTCCACAAGAGCTGCATGGTAGGTGCTAAACCCAGCTATGAAGGAAGTGTTTTCTGGACATTTAAACCAGCTATCAGCAATTACCTTGCCACCAATCTCCCAGTTGTTGAATACCACATCATCAACTTTCCTTAAAAATAACACACACTAAAACATACAAATACAAACACACATGCACGTATACACACACACACACACACACACACACACACACACACACACACACACACACACACACACACACACACACACACACACACAGCTAATCACCCTTGACATCCACATCCTTCCCCCACCCCCCAGTAAGGAAACCTCTGTAAAAAACTTCTCCAAAGCCAACTTCATGCTACTCAAGTCAGAAGTGACAAACTTCATGACACCCATGCAGACATTAACTGAAAGTTCGACTGCTGAATCCTACACTAAGGGATTGTATTAGCACATCCACTTGTGCATGAATCGTGCTATCCCAAATAGAACCAAGATGCTTTCCTCCAAATAAAGGAAGCCAATCTTGTGGTCCCCTGCCATAAACAAACTTTACAACAAAAGGAAGAAACTGTTGCAGAAAAGTGGAAAATCCCAGGATGCAAAAAACTCCGTTACCAGCCTCAGTAAGAAGCTGAGATCCCTCATAAAATCCTCCAAAGCTAGTTACAAAAATAAAATTGCCAAAGATTCCAAAGACAACCACAAGGCATTCTATAGCTATGTCAAGAATCTAAATGGCAATGCTCAGATCTGCTCTGAGCTACAACAAAATGGCATTAAATATACTGATCCCAAGGATATAGCAAATATCCTGGCAGATCGATTCAGTGCCAACTTCACCCCCCCCTCTCACCCCCTAAAGGGCCCATCTCAATACCGAAAGATTGCCAAATTCCGGTAATAACGACCACACAGGTAAAAGCCGCACTCTCCAAAGCTAAGAATACAGCATCAATGGGACCAGACGACATCCCAGGCTGTGTACTACATGAACTACAAAATGAACTGGCACCTCACCTAAGTGTCATGTTTAATCATAGCCTCACCTCAGGCTTCATGCCCACTGAATGACAAACAACTATAGTTATCCCACTCCACAAGGGGGGATCCACCTTGGATCCTGGAAACTACCACCCCATCAGTCTGACGAGCCTGATCTACAAGGCCATGGAACGTATTGTCATGGAACTTATAAACAAAGACATTGGCAACCTTCAAACACTGGACCTCACCCAGTTTGGGTTTGTGAAGGGTCAATCTTGTCTCATGAACCTGGCTGACTTCTTCGAATCAGTCTCCAAAGCTGTGGACGAGGGTAAGGTGGTCCACACAGCCTATCTGGACCTCATCAAGGCTTTCAACACCATCCCCCACTCTGGAATCATAGATAAACTTACTAAGCTGGGCATTAATCCCTACATCACTCGATGGGTTGCCAACTGGCTTACTGACAGAACCCACACTGTAAAAGTAGCCAACTCCAAATCCAGCTCCAGACAAGTGGAGTACCTCAGGTTTCAGTTCTGGGTCTGCTCTTGTTTGTCATCTACTTCTCTGAAGTACAGGCCAACACTAAGGGACTATGGCTAACAAAGTTCACAGATGACTGCAAACTGGGAGCCATTATTGAATCCCCAAATGATGGGGATATTCTACAAAAGGGTCTTACAGAAACAGATGCTTGGTGCAAGAGCCATGGGCTCAAGCTCACTACCAAGAAATGTATAGTTATCCCCTTTGGGAAAAAACATGTACCCGTGAATTACCACATAGGTGGCAGTACACTAAACACCGAAAGTGTGATAAGAGACTTAGGGACACAGGTGGACAGTGGTCTCACCTTCAATAACCACATCGCCAAAACAGTCAGGAAATCCTTCTATGTGGCACACCACATCACTAAGGGCTTTTCATCCAGAAAAAAAGAAGATCATTGTCCCATTGTATTCATCCCTCATTAGACCCATTATAGAATACAATGCCCGGTTTGGTATGTACCTCTCAAGACATCTGCAACAAATGGGAAGGCTGCATAAATACCTCACTAAAAGAATCACAGGGCTAAAGCAGATGCCCTACGCTGACCATCTAAAAAAACTCCAGCTATACTCGTCGCATATCGTCTATTCAGAGGCATTCTCTGCTTAACATACAAGGCCATGTCAAACCCAGAGCTTTTGGACATTCTACACTTAAAGAAATCCCAATCCCTCAGAGCCACACACACTCCAGGAATCTAAAAATTGTCATCACAATGAACAAAACATGTTAGAGGGATAGATTCCTGACCCAGAGACTCCCCAGACTCTGGAATAGACTGCTCATACATGTCAAGCAGAGCGCCTCTTTGGACCTCTTCAAAAGGAACTTTGATGATTGGATGGGGGATAGGAAATTCACCCCGGGGATCACATCAGTCGCTCTGCTAGATAGGGGTCCAGGGAAGTAAATATTGTGGGAAGAAATAGCCAGGGAATTGTTATGGCTAGGCTTGTATAGGCTCTATGGCCGATAGCCTAGTACCAGCCTTTGACCCTATGAAAACACACACACACACACACACACACACACACACACACACACACACACACACACACACACACACACACAGTCACATATGCATGTGTATTTGTATCAAGACAGAGATATAAGACATATATATATATATATATATATATATATATATATATATATATATATATATATATATATATATATATACATGCGCACATACCTTACTATCTTGGAATAAACTTTTCAACATTTGAAAGGCAAAGCTAGGTTTGTGTATCTCCCCAATTATCTAATGGTGGCAGACCTAACTGAGATTATTTATGTCCAGCTCAGTCCAAAGCAATGCTGACAAGTAGTTTCCAACTCCTGCAGTGACCCTCCTAATCTTCTGATGCCATCTACAAAATTTACTAGGTAAGAAGAGAGCAAATGTAGATTGCCAGATCATTCTAATGACGAACATATATCACAGATATACCTGTAGACATTTTAGAGTCACAAATCCACCTACTATTTGTCACTGAGATGGAGGAAGAAACCATGATACCTAGAGAAAATCCATGTGAATACAGGGAGGATACACTAACTCCACAAAAAGGTACCCTGGCCAAGAACTGAACATGCCATTATATCACACTCTTCATGTCCAAGAATTGAATGCATCACTTTATCACACCCTCCATGCCCAAGAATTGAATGTGCCACTTTACCACACCCTCCATGCCCCAATTGAAATAAAAAGGCTGAGAAGGACAGCTTCTATAACTAAAGATCCTTACAATTACAAGAGCCTCTCTACATACCTAAAGTTAACTTCCTAACCCTCTTACACCAAATTACTATAGATTTGCTCCAAAAGCATTCTTTCATTTCTGCTGGAATAAGAACTCCCATCAGTAACATCTACAAAATATAGCCTCCTTCTCTTCCAGCTATTCATCCCATATCTTGAATGAGAGACAGCATCCCAATCCAGTGTAACAACTGACTGATTGTGCTAAAAGGTCATTAGGGTTAGCAGCCACTTAAGCCTTCTCTAGGTCTCTACCATACCTCTCTTACACACACGCAGAAACACACACACACACACACACACACACACACACACACACACACACACACACACACACACACACACACACACACACACACACACACACACACACACACACACACACACACACACACACACACACACACTTCTCATCCCTGATTATTTTCCTGGAATATGGAAGCAGTGTTTGTCATTGGTGGGTCTAATTGTTTTCTTAGTAATTACCCTCAAGGAAGGACCCTCCTCCAATATTGCGAGATCAGTACTGCAACACACCTGCCTATAATATAACTTGAAATCAGGTAAACAGGAATTCATCCTTTGGATAAGACATTAAACCGAGGCCCCATCTGTCCAAGTTGTTTGTAGCTCAGGTGAATGTAAAAGATCCCACTGTGCTTATGGAAAAGAGTGGGAGGGGACAGTGCACTGATCAAATTTCCCCTGGTCAGAATGAATACCACCTCAGGTTCCCCCTGAAAAGAGGCCATTGGTCTAGTGGGACTAACCTGGTCAACAAAGTGTAAATATATGAAGCGATAAATAAAACCCAAACCCCTTTGAAGATAAAGCCTTCCACAGTACTTTCATGGTTCTCCACTCCACAGAAAGGTCCATAATGTCTACCCAAAAGTAACAGCTGCAAGATCAGAAATATTCATGCAAAGAAAATGAAATATAGCAAAACCTACAAAGGAAATGTGTCTACTTTCCACAGTAGGTTAATTCCTAGTTTTTGCCATCTAATGAACCATGAACTCCAGTTTCTGAACACATGGAGAAAGATTACACTTAAAGAACATTGCCAGGTTGGGCCCTATAGAGATCTCCAAATGCTTGACTTGAAACCTCACTAAAACCCTCAGCATTCTGCTGCTCCCCAGCTTTAGCCAAGGACTAGAAAAACAATGGTAATTCTGATTCAGTAGAGTTAGTCCTGAACAGTAAGATTTGTTCCCATATCATTAACTATTCCAGCAACAATAAAAGGTATGTCTTCAAGCTTACCAAGTAAAATAACAAATCATCTGCACACAGGAAGATTTTACAATCTTCTTCTTGAAGTCTAATTCCCTCCTACTGCCCTTTTACGCTTAGATGTTGTATGACTGGTGCCATATAAAGAGCAAATAGGAAAAAGGGTAAGAGAGTTTTTTTGTCCAATATCCAAATAACTGAACAGTATACTATTCATCCTAGCACTGGTTCTTGGAGAATCATATGTCCCCTGTAGGCATGATAGCAACTTATCCCCAAATCCAAGCTTTCCTCAACACAACCAATAAATATAGTCACTCCACCTAATCAAATGCTTTTTCCATATCAACCAGCACGAGCCTCCACTACTCTTTAGCCAACTTTACCTTACAGGCACTATTTAGCCACTCACTTACATTGGGATTATCCTTGACACTATACCCTGGTTCCAAAATTACCT
This sequence comes from Protopterus annectens, assembly GCF_019279795.1. Taxonomy (NCBI): domain Eukaryota; kingdom Metazoa; phylum Chordata; order Ceratodontiformes; family Protopteridae; genus Protopterus; species Protopterus annectens. The sequence continues at coordinate 1,313,643,935 of NC_056726.1, read as the reverse complement.
GTCCAACAGACATTTCTCAATAAATTTTAACAACAGTATATCAACCACCACTCCCTTACTTAAAGTAATCCCTCAGGGCTCTATACTAGCCCCTCTTCTTTTCTCAATTTTTATAAATAAACTCACACTCAACCTTCTTCAACTTCCAATCTTACTATACACTGGGCCTCTTCCACTCCAACCACACAACCTACTCAGTTCAACATGTTCTGCAAATTGATTTCCTCTCTCTCATTAACTGGTTCAGAAACAAAAAAAAACTATTACTTAACTCCTCAAATACTTAAACTATGCTCTTCAGAAGTGACACGTAAAGGCAAAAGAACCCCAACTTACGTCTTATTCTTTACCACCTTAACAATGTCATTGACCAAAGTTCACACCTTCAGATACCAAGGAGTCTGGCTTGAACTCTCACTTACCTTCCACAATCATCTCAAAGACACACAGAAAAAGATAAACCCCCTACTCTTCTGGGCCAGCAAAATCTCCTCTTTCCTTTCCAGTTCAAAAAGAAATGCTATTGGCAAGGGGATTCTTCCAGCCAAAGTTGTGTACCGCCTGTCTCTTGAGATTTTTGCCTCCAAAAGAAACTCTTCCACCATCCAAACAATCTTCAACTCCACCTGCTGTTTCATTACCCTTTCCCCAAAGTACAAACACCATTGTCTTACACTAGCCAAAGTCAACTGCCTGCTGGTTCATCAACAAGCCAATCTACTCCTTGGCTACCAACTTTTCCTGAAAGAAAACTGCTGCCCTTCTCTTTTCTCTTGCTTGCTTAGACAGCTTCCATCATATAACCTTAGATCTCATATGCAATGAAAGCCTGTCTTGTAAACACTTAAAACCAGACTTCAGTGGTCTAACTGGTCCATTTCTACCCTTGGATCCAAGCTCTAGAGGGATCTTTCATGAAATTTTAAAGACTTCTCTAACTCCTGCTCCTTTCAGCCACAACTTAAAGAACATTTCACAGCACAAGCAGCTTCTAAATACTCTGCTTCAGGTCACATAACCTAATCTCCCTAATCTCAGACACATACTGCCTATCATTTTCACTATAGTATCTCTTCTATAACTCGTAATATGTCGCTGATGTAAAGATTTGTACATAGTGATTTCTGATGACTACCTTCTTAAATCATTTTTTTTCTATTGTATATTAACTATACCTTTGTTTTTAGTGTGCTTTTTTACTCTATAAATTACTTTTATTTTCCACTTGAAGTGTTTTAACATTTTGGGCTAAGTCTGAAATTGGTCCAGTGGAATCAGAGATGTAGCCAGTTAACAAATTGCATAAATAAATAAATGCATTTCATTTATTTATTTCTACTAGACACCATACTAATTTAATTGTTAGGATTTTATTAGGACTATTTTGTTTCAGATAAGGGTGGCTCTCATATTAAAAAAGTAATAGTTTGGATATTTTAGTAGTATGCACATGCGTGTGTGTGTGTGTGTGTGTGTGTGTGTGTGTGTGTGTGTGTGTGTGTGTGTGTGTGTGTGTGTGTGTGTGTGTGCTGACTCAATGTCTCAATGTCACAGAAGTTTTTGATCCTGGCTATGCCCCAGATGACCTCAGTTTAACAAGTGGCCCAGGTACTAGAAGAATTGCCTGGAACAGGCTGGGAGAGAATAAACAATCCTAGCTGAAGTAGTAGGGTTCTGCTGCAGGCATTATGTGTGGAATAGCCCTGAAATGCCACTCCTTCACATGGAACCCATGGAGCATGAGCATACAAATATAGTGGGCACAACATTGCAGGCTCTCTGCCTCACTTTTTGGTCAACAGAGAATTTGGTAGAGCATCCAGGAAATAAATATTTTAAATACTGCTGAACTATAGCTCTGATTCTTGGAACTCAGCTTCCTTTTCATGTATCCTCAGGTGCCAGGGTTTGGGTGGAAGTAATGGGCATATATGGGACAATGACTTGATGATTTGGGGGACAACAGTGACACAAGAACCACCCCAAAAGAAGCTATAAGAAAACAGTGGGTTCTAGCCTTATGTCAAGTGCCTAGATTCATGTTCCAGCATGGACACTGCACTGCAGCATAATGGGGTAACTGCAGCATAATGGGGTACTGTTCTCCTAATGTACTCTTCTTAGGCTGAGATCAGCAAGGAAAGGAGAGGAGAGTATTACTAGAACTGAATTCATGAGACCTTCGTGTGGTGGGCAAAATCTCACCAAGACGACACTGATATATATATATATATATATATATATATATATATATATATATATATATATATATGTGTGTGTGTGTGTGTATACAGTATGTTATATATATCATGGACAGAAGTAGGTTAAAAAAATAAAAAAAGACAGCTGGCAGCATAGGTTCCAAGATGCTAGGTGCCCAGTCTAGGTGTATGCACTGCTAACAAGACTGGGAAAAATGGCGGTGCAGAACCCTCAGGACAATGAAAGATTTTTATAATTGGGTTAGGTGATGCTCATTGGGAAACTGACTCCCCTGTTGTAGAAGGAAGAAGTCCACAAGAAACACAAAAACTGACTGGCCAAAATAGAGCCATAAAGATGCCACAGTGGACTATTGAGGATAAGGAAAAATTATGTATTATTATTAAGCAAGAATCCCAGCATTTCCAGATAGAAGATATTCGGAAAGATAAAGAGAAAAGTAGTGGAAAGAAAACTATTTGCCCAAGAAAAACTGTCAAAAGCTTTAAATAAAAAGTGAGTTACATGGAATTTGTTGCTCTCTTTACTTCCCTCCCTACACTTTACTTTGTTTTGCCACCAGTTCAGTCACCATTTAACAGTGGCAAAAGCCTCTTTTTTCCCGTAACTTGAATTTCTTTGTTGAAATAACTATGTTCATTTTTGTTACTTGTGCAGCACTAGTCTGGCAACTCTATTTTCTGTGGTGTTTGTATTGTGTTTATTGCTCAGTGTTTTTATTGTTCATCAGTTTATATGTTATGCTATTTAATCATTTCATTGGCTTCTGTTTGGAATACCTTGAATTGCCCTGTGCAATCTGAAATTAGTTTTAGCTCAGGTGATGAGTATAAAATGATTCCTTTAAGTTATCACATTCAGCCAGAGAAAGAAAGAAAGCATCCTATACCCTGGGATAACCCATGAGCCATCCTTTATTGTTGTTTGTCCACATCTTAAGTATTTCAGACATTAGTCCTTCCAGGATGCCCATCTTCTTTTCTGTGCTTCTGACATCACTAGGCACTATCCTAACCTGCCACAATTATTTCACAATGTGTTCATTATCCCTGCCTCTTTTGTCCTTTCATTGTACCTGCAGCTTTCTTCTACCCTTAATTTCATTTTCTTCTTTCCCCACTTTTTATTGTGCCATATATTGCATGCTTATTATTGTTCAACTCAAAATTCCTATTCTTTGTAGGAATTCTCCCTTCATAGGTCTCATACTTTCTCCCTTCTCTGTCCCATTGGACTGTTACTTTATTCACCACTTCCCCATCTGCATTAAACTCCTGTCACCCTGTTGTGTTTTTCTGGAATTGTGTTCTTTTCACTCCCCATTTCTTGAGCTGGTATTTTTTTTCAGTTCCCGAATTAAAAATATTAACATTTATGGTCTGAGATACAATCTGTCTTGTGCAGCTATATCCTAATATACCTTCAACTCCTGTGTTAGCAACATTAACCCCTGGGGGCTGAGATGGCATCTGTCTTATGTAATTATGTCCTGCTATAAAGTGCTAATTCCCATGTTAGTAACATTGCCCACAAGGAGTTGAGATGAAGTGTGTCTTAGGTAAGTATGTCCTGGTATATCTTTCTACTTGTTGTATAAGCAACTCTTCCCTCACCAGGCTGAGATGTTCTTTGGTGGATATGTCCTGGTATACCCCTTTGCCCTGCTGCCTCATGTAGCCGGTGATGGATTCTGTTTTTATTTATGCTGGAATACTTTTCCAACTATAGTTTTCGCAACACTGCCCTTTAGGGGCTGAGATGGATCTCTCTATGTTAGTCTATCATCCTTCGTCATGTTTTCTATTCTGTTTCTATAATATACAAGTCCCCTTCTTCCCACTCTCTCCTTCATCCAGCAGTTAATCTACCTGATCCTTTCCTTCTTGGAATTGCTGGCCCTCAGTACAAGTAGTCCTGAAAGTACTACTGTGTACCACAAACCCATTTGCAGCTTTATTATTTCCCTTTCTGCTTGTCCATGGACCCCTCTTCCAAGTTATCCATACTTTCATTGGCCATTTTGATCACTAACTGGCCTGTCCTAAGAAGATGTAGGTCTGGGACAGTTACTGTTTCCTCTAGGCTTTTTCTTCTCCCTTTCGTCTGGCATCTGGTTATGTTCACTACGGCAATATTAGTGTAATATTCACTTGTACATCTTTTGTGGTGATTGTTAAATAGTATGAAATGGCCTATTGGATAAAGTGTCCTTTTCTGGAGAAGCAATCAGTGAAAATTTAGCTTTGGAGGTTTGGATGCCCATAGAGTCATAGTCGTTTGGCAATTTTGGTTTCTTTGTGTTATTTTAAGCTGAGAATTGTAGCAGCAGCAAGCACATGGCAGAGAGCAAGCAAAGCACATACATCAGAGTTTCCACAGGATCCGAGTACTGTTCATGCATGTGACTTGACTGGTTGCTATTTTAAACGGAACTTGGTTACAGCTGTTTTTATTCTGAAGAAGTTTTGGGGCGAACGCCTGACAAAAGCACTCAATTCAATAAACAGTTTCTGGTTGGCAGACCGGTTACTTGCTTTTTATCTTCTTTCTTCCAAGGCTAATTTTCCATGTCTCATTCTGTTCCCTTCTGTCTACATTTTCCCACTTTCTCTTTTTTGGTATGGCTTTCAAATGATCTTCTTATCTTGCTACTTCTGTCCTCCCTTCCTGGTCATGTTTACATTTTACCCCTTTCTACACTACCCCATTCTTCCACTTAACTTTTCTGATCACCCTCTCACTTGTCTGCCATCACTACAACACATCACCACCCCCTTTTTAACCTGCCTACGAGGTGCCCGAGTTCCCTCTACACATGCTCTGTCCTGCTCTTTCCCGAGTTCCCTCTACACATGCTCTGTCCTGCTCTTTCCTGAGTTCCCTCTACACATGCTCTGTCCTGCTCTTTCCCGAGTTCCCTCTACACATGCTCTGTCCTGCTCTTTCCCGAGTTCCCTCTACACATGCTCTGTCCTGCTCTTTCCCGAGTTCCCTCTACACATGCTCTGTCCTGCTCTTTCCCGAGTTCCCTCTACACATGCTCTGTCCTGCTCTTTCCCGAGTTCCCTCTACACATGCTCTGTCCTGCTCTTTCCCGAGTTCCCTCTACACATGCTCTGTCCTGCTCTTTCCCGAGTTCCCTCTACACATGCTCTGTCCTGCTCTTTACTCCAAAGCTGATATTTTGTCCTTGCCTTCCTGTCTCCGCCAAAGTCCTGCTTTTGACCTAACGCAACATATTCTCTCCTTTCTCCTCTTAAGCTTGATAATTTTCACCAACTAATTCCTATCTATATACCTTACCGAATCCTCACCCCACCCCCAACCCCCAGAAAGCTATCTCGTCACTCTCCCCATCTCTCAGACTCTTGTCTGAATCTTTCCTAACATCTTAACAATCCATACCTATCCCTCTCCACAGCTGCCTGTCAAACTCTTACCCTGTATTCTGAACATATTACCCATATTTCCTCTTTACTGTTCCTCCAGTCTGCACTGCTGGTCCCTTCCTACTTCATTCTATTCTGCACTCTTTTCTTAACTTATAGCCTCCTTGTTGCTAGTTGCTAAAGAATAACTTCAGTTCCATTAATTACTTTATTCACCCTCCCAGATCCATGTCTCCTTCCCATAGTCTTACTTATCTGCTTTTCTATACTGTAAGTCCTTCTTTATAATCCCCTTGTTGCTGGTTCCTACAACCTACCTACTCTCCAGTTTCTTTAACTATTTAATTTGCTCAAGCACATCCTTGTCTTCTCCTCATTTTTTTACCCCTGTTTATTGCCCCCCCCCCACAGCTTAACCCTAGCTCCTTTAATTATCGCATTCACTCTCCCTGTTGTTTGTCCAGTCACTGCCTTCCCTAATTTGTTTTACCATTGGCCTATCTATGGCTTGCATTTACCTCTGTCCCTTGATCCTGAATGTCATTTTTGTCCCTGTCATATGTCTACATAACTCAGGACTAGCGGCCTACTTGATAACTTGTTAAGCCATGCATTATCTAGTACCTTTCTAGTTGCTGAATACGCAAAGCTGTGTCTACTGCTGCATACTACAGAGAAACTGGTGGTGTCTACTGTGCAGGAAAGTCCTGTGGGGTGGATGTTGAACATCCACCTTGTTCTGTGCTATCCATTCAAAATGCTAAGGAGTGCATCTTCAACTTCCTTTTTTTAATATAAAAATCTTAAACCACAATTTCTTCTGTGCAGCAACTGCTACTAGTTTCTTACCCCGTGCACTGTTTATGTTCTATCTTTTAAGAAGTTTTAAACACTGCCAGCTCAGAGTGCATGAAGGATTTTTCTATATCATTTTGTGAACCTTCTGCTATATTCTTCTTCATTCAAGCTGCCTGGCCCTGACAATGAGCATTACATCCATCCACAACCCCTTTTCACATTTTTGCATATGAGGTCAGGGTGTTACTGCAACAGTGGCAATCATCTAGAGCCAAGGTTTACACCACCGGGTGACTAACTCTGCTGCCATAGTTCTTCTACATCAAACAGTTGCACATCTATGGCCAATTTAGAGTGTCCAATCCACCTACTGCATGTCTTTGGAATGTGGGAGGAAACCAGAGCACCCAGAGGAAACCCATGCAAACACAGGGAGGACATGCAGACTCTGCAAAGAATGCACCTCAGCCAAGAATTGAACCATGGAACTTCTTGCTGTGAGGTGGCAATACTATCTGTTGTACCACTGTGCTGCCCTTACGCCAACAAGGAAGCACTTACTGAAAATTCAAACCATTCCTTGCTGCTGTATTACAATATTTATTTTCCCTTTGATTCATGGTTTCATAAGTCCATAGCTAATTACTAGGTGAGGTTTCTTAACAGGGCATTATAAGACTAACCAATTTCCTTGCCAAAGGTGAGAATCAAACACCATACCATGTGTTTGTGAGTCAAATACCTTAAGCATTATACCAAGCTCAATCCTCTTGGCTATTTAGTCTATTCTATCCTCATCCTTTCTTAATTCCTTGTCTCTTGATTAGCTGGCTCTTGCCTGTGTGATTCTTCCTAAAGTTATGTTTAGCTGCCTGGCTTATGTCATCTGGCCCTATGTAGCAGCACTGTATGCTCTGAGAATCTGTTTGTTTTTTTTTTTACTTTTTTTGAAGAATTATAAACCTTATTTGTTCTGTGCAATAACTGCAGCTAGTTGTTATGACTGAGTTCTTAAAAGCACTGTGTTGATATTCATATTTTAGTGTTTTAGACTACCTGAAGTGTTTCTCTGTATCCTGTACTTTCTTTCTGCTAACAACTTCTTCTCTTGCTGCTGCTGTTGGAGTTTGGCTTGTGCAAAACTTGTCAACATTTTCATTCTTTAACATGATTTTTTTTATAAATGGGGCTTTTGCAATATTATTACACTTTTCGTTAAAAGTATTATACAACACAAAACAGGTTCTTCATTAAAACTAAGGCTATTTCTTTGAGACTGACTCACCCCTGAGGGATGATGAGAAGTAACACTAGGAAAATAAAAACTAAACAAAACAACTGGATAATGAAGGATAAATGAGGTACTTGTTAACCAAGTACATGCACCGGTCCTTAAACTATGTTTAGCCATAAACTATTTATTATTTTATTTTATTTTATTTTACATTTGTTAACCGGGAAAGTCTATCTGGACATGTGTCCTTTTTCAGTGGAGGCCCGGGGAGAAAAGCTCCAAAATACAATACAAATGAGATACGCAGCTTACATTGTAGATATTACAGATTATAGATACATTTAAGAAAAGACAGCAATATATGCATTTCAAATATAAAAACAGATTAGCTACAATTGTAAATTCAAAAACAATGTTACTTTTCTAGTCATAGATAGTTATACAGAAGGTTGAGTAAGTAATTCTGTATGACTAGATTCAATATATATGATTCATAGGAGTGACATACAACCTGAGGGGTAGAACTAAATGTTCATTTACAAGAAGTTTTCTATTAAGGAAGTGTAGGCGGGGTGAAACAGGTGTAGTAGATCAAGAGGTGTTTTGATGTAGTCAAAAGAGTTGAAGGCATCATAGTTGAGAGGTGAGATAGGTAAGCAGGTAAGTAATTAGGATGTATACAATGCATGTGGACAATTTAGAATAGCCCATCAACTAAAGACATTAAGAGTACCAAAAAAAATCCATGGAGATACAGAGAGGTCATCACACAGGCAGTGGCCAGAATCAGGAATGAATCGACATGGGATAGAACTCCAAATGAGCTGGCAGTGTACCACATCAGTGGTCGTCTTACAACACACTAATAAAATCCTGGTTTTGGACTGCTTCTACTTGGGCTGTATTCTGTTCTACCCCCTGCTCTACACTCTTACAAAATGCAGGTTGTTCCCATCACTTATCAATAAATCACTGCTTCCCCATCCCAGATGATCACATTTACAAGGACAGGATGTGTCCTCTTGCCTTGCATGGATAGATCTGAATGTACACTTCCATGAATAATATTTTTTTATGCTTTTTCATTACACTATTCCCCCTCTATTGCCCATACTAGCCTGCTAACTTTTTGACACAGTTATAGAATTACCCCTAGCTTCTGGCATAATATACTTTATTATTAATCTAATAAGGAATGCAAAACCTTACAAACTGTGCACAGTAACTACATACTACATATTACTGCAGTTTTGGTTGCAAAGGTAAATCATTGGTCAGGGTTTCTGGCTTTATAACCCTGTAGTTCATTCTTGAGCTTTTTGTGGAGTTTGTATGTTCTTCACTTACTTTCATGATTTCTTTCTGCCTGAGCTTACTTCTAGTAGCTACAGTCATTTATGTGGTTGTACAGGTTTTCTCTGAACAATTTCACACATGTTTTTCAGTTAGGGTTAGGAGGGGCATTGAATTTTGACAAACTATCACATAATAGGATGTAGTGCGTTTTGGAATAGCTCTTGTTACAGGATTTGCTGGGGTTACCAGATTGATTTTTTTATTTCAAAGAAGACTGCTTTGTGGTCCATCCTCACCAGTGGGGTGTGACACCGGTGGATGTGCAGCACTGTCCCATACTGGTAAGTACCAGGTCCAGTATGTTTGAACCTCCGGTGGACATGCAGTCTATTTAGTCAAGGGTATTTGTATAATAAAGTCCAAGAGTCACTGTGTCTGTGAGGTTGAGGCAGTGTATGTTTCTCAGTCTATAGAGGGATAGTTAAAGTCTCCCATAAACAGGGTAAACTCCTCTACACAAGGGTAACCTTTCTGTAGATGCAGGTAATTATAGGTCCATCAGCCTCATCAGCCTTATCTGTAAAGCCTTGGAACATATCATAGCAGAACTCATTTATGCCAACACAGACAACTCATTCCCTCCAGTAGAGCTCTGTTGAGTGTATACATTTAACTCCAGGGGGGAGGTGGCTTGAGCCCTTGAAAAATTAAGTTATCACCTTACAGTTCTAACAAATACTCATTGACAGAGGTCAAATATCAATGCAATTATGTTTCCCATCATGTATGCTTCAAGATAAAATCTTCTAATATCATGTATGTAGCATGGTTTTGGAATTATTAATGCAAATATGAACAAGCAATGTCTGATGTCTAGAGGCATCAGTAGGAGGTAACTGTAGATGCACCTGGAGGAGTCATTCGGATGTAATAAGTTAACTGATCTAGACCTCACTCAATTTATGTTTTTGAAAGAAAAGTCTTGTCTTCTTAACCTAGTAAACGTCTCTATAAAGGTTATAGGGGCTGGACAGTCATTCTGTACACACTGCTGTAGAAGGCTTTTGACATTATCCCTGATGCTGGTATTATTAAAAAAATAAACAAATTTAATGTAAACCCTTGTGTTGTCTGCTGGATTCGCTGCTCAGCATATCCCAAGTTGTGAAAGTTGCGGGTACCCGCTATGAGCATAAATTGTAACTAGTGAGGTACCACAGAGGTCAGCGATAGACTCTTTCCTGTTTGGCATTTATTTTGCTGACATCCAAACCAATATCTCAAAAGTGTAGTTGACTAAATTTGCTAATGACAACAATCTGGATACTGTTATCTGCTCATTCGGTGATACTAAACATTTCCAACAAGGGCTGAAATATGCATATATCTGGGATACCAAAAATGGACTCAAGCTAAATGTAAAAAAATGCAGTGCAGCAGTATGTGACAAAAAAAAACAAAAAAAAACAATTGCTGCTCCCACATAAAAATGGTGCTCCTCTTCAGGCAGAGAGACATGAATACTTATGTGGACAATTCTCTCTCAATTGATGTCAAGTTTCCATCATAGTCAGGACGTCCTTTTATGTGGCACAGTTAATTTCCAAAGGGACAGCAAGATCCAAAGCAGTCATTCTACCACTGCGTTCCTCCTTTATCAGACCCATCACTGAATTCAATGTTGCCTTTGATATGTACAAATTCAAGCTTCTTACTCAACTGGAAAGGTCCCAAAGACTTCTAACCAAGAAAATTAAGGGCCATAAATTCTTCAAGTGTACATATAGATTAACATCTCTCCATATTCGGTGGCCTACTAGATGCTCCAAAATGTGTTACTTTTTGAGCGATAAAAGACCCAGTTCTATTAAACCTTCTAACAAGACTTGCTGGAGTAATAGGTTCCTAACTTAATGTATTCCTGGCCCATGGCATGAGTTAGCACTACTGTTCAAACAAAAATTACTTTGACTACCTTTAATGCTAGTTTTGATGACCAGATTGGTAGGCACAAATTTAAACCAGGGTTATCACGTACAGCTCTGCTTGACATGGGAGTTGAGCATTATTAAGTGCTTATAAAGGGTGGCAAGAACTTTTAAGTATGTCTACTTAAAGGTGTATATGATTAGGCATCTTATGGTTCCAATAATCACTTGCTTAATATTGTTCCTATGTTTCTGGGTTCTAATGGCTTTAAACTGTACTAAAAGGGAAAAAAACACCCCAAAAGACAGACATTCTTTATATATACAAGCAAAATAATGGCACCAGTTTACATTCTTGCCAAAAAGATACAAGAACAGGAAAATATTCATTGGATAACTGGGTAGATGGACTAGGTCAATGAACTTTTCCAGCCATGACTTGAACAAAATCACAATTACATGTATTGATACGCAGCTATTTAGTATATAACAGTGTGTGATATGTGATATGTGACTGGGCATGGACTACCATTATTAATTACACATTTCATACTTTTTCTAAATATTGATATTTTTTGTTGTTGTTTTTTTTCCCCTTTAAATTTTATTTATAGATAACAGAATCATTAAACTACTCCTCATTAGGTTATTAATTTTCACAAAGATGTTTGGCTGTATGTACACATTGTAACAATTATTTTAGATGTCATGATTAGACATCAAATAAGCACTGCCTAAACTGTACAAAGTTACATGATGTTAAACAAATGCTAACAGCAACACTTAACAATACTTGAGATATTTCCAATGTCAGTATAAGAAAGCATTCACCACACTAACAGAATTACTCAAGGAATTGTTGAAGGACTTTTTAAAATGTAATGAGTTAGATAATGACATAGCAAATAATAAGACTGAGGAAAGTGATACTAACTTACTAGTAAATATTTCAACTTCAATAGTTAATGAAGTAAACCTTTTGGTCCAAAAAGAAAGAAAGCATTAGGAGAGGGGTGAGAATTCTGGTGTCAAAAAACTTGCAATATTTATAATCAGATATTACTTATGAAGCAACAGAAATAAACTGTCAGAAGTACACGCATCCAAAAGAAAAAAAGGTAAAATTGTTAAACAAATGTGAGAGGTGTGAAAGAGTAGAGTAGGAAAATAAACTGCAGAACTACATGATTAAAGTAAAAATATGTTAATTAAAAGCTATGAGATTATTCCTATCCAGGAAGCTAATGAAGTAGTTGCAAACACTAAACCATCAGGTATATGTCACATTATATGTCAAAGAATTTGTATCCAAGTTACATGACCCTGAATCTGTATCACATCAACACATAATATCTGGCAGTCATCATAAATAAAGGGATAAATTTATGTATCATTACTGAATAGTGATAATATTAAGTTGCGATTCATGTTTACAGAAAAGAATTGCAGTAACCGAATATGGAGGGTGGGTGAGGGGGTAGAAAATAACAACATTAGAGAGATATTTAGATATAATAGCCAAGAATTGTCTTTCTAATACAGTTGTTACTGACTCAGATGACTTTAGTTATCATGTAGATGGCTCAAATCTAAACCATAAGTGTCACAACAAATGAAATAATCTAGATAAAAAAATCTTGAAAAGGAAGGGAAGTAAAAAGACTGGTCATTTGTTGACAAACACAAAGAAAAAAGAAAGTTAAAAGAATAAACGTAAAATATGTAGAGAAGATTTATTTGGAATAGTGGAAGTTAAGGGAGTTTTGACTGAAAGCTGTAATAGAGAAAAAGATGATAGTTATGGTTACAGATGACGTCCCCAAAGTATGCAAAGGGGACAGTAACATCAAAGGAGAGTAAGAAAGAGTCAGGGGGAAATAAGCTTCATGTTAGTCAAAAAGCAGGGATACTAACAGACTCGAATAAAGAAAATGTCACAGTTTCAATCGTAAGAGAAGTAAAGCTAGTGGATTTACTTCATTTGTAATCATGCCTGATCTCAAAAATGTGCAGTTATAATACGATAGCATTGTTGCTAGAATAAATTGATTGTACCAATTCAGCACATGAAGGATATAGTATATTACACCCTGGTAATTCCTACAGCGGGTTCTATAGTTACAGCCTACTGATGCCTTTAGGTGTCCCATACAGCCTGTTAAGATTTATTTTACTAATTTCAAGTCTTTCAAATATTTAATCATAAAACTTACATTGTGGGTAAATCCACAGCACTGATACTCTGCCGCATGTTGCTAAAGAAGCATTAATTATTGGTCATATACTACTGATTAATTTTTGTTATAATTTTCATATTTCTCAAAATATCTCAACATCTATGTAACAAACATACATAATTGCTTAGCCTCATATGAAGCTCACAGATAGATTAACAAATTGCTGTTAACAGTATGTGTACAGCTCGAGTGGTTACTGAGATAAGTTGTTTGCAAAGTACGAGAAATCTTGATGAGTGGATAGGAAATAGAAAATTCACCCTGGGGATAACTCCAGTAGCTCTACTCGACAGAGGCACTAGGAACTAAGGTCGGGTGGCATGATGCCAGGGTAATTCTATGGGCTAGGTTTGTAAAGGCTCCAGGGCCATTAGCCTAGTACACACCTATGAACCTATGAACCTATGACAGTCAGTATTTACTGTGTTTATTATGACTTATAAAATCCAGTTTAAGACTAGAATCTAATGAATACCACCACTGTAAAGATTTGTTTTTGCTGAACAGTTTCCCATTTACATTTCTTTATTAACCTTTATTGCTCCAGAGATATGAACATTTGTTCAGAATGGGAGGCCATAACATGATTTTCCAGAGCTCTATTGGAGAGAATGAGTTAATATATAAAAACTTTGTAATGGGAATACCATGCAATTATCTATTTGTGATGTCCCACTGTGCCCTAGATTCAATGATAATGTGCTAAGTAACTCACCTGATGGATTTTAAAGACAGGGCTATTTGAATGAATGTGATGTTATAACACTCTGGAAAAATAAATTAATAATAGGTGGTAATTCATTCTCTGGTGACTGATTGCATCTTAGCAAAAAAGGAAATGTGCTCCTGACAAGGTCACTCGAGAAGAACTTTACATTTTTTAGAAATGCTATAATTGAGATGAATTGTTATAACAGATACAATCAACATGATAGAGCAATACAAATTCTATTTCAAGAATCCTCAAAGCTTAAAAAGGATAAAAGGGGAAATGGGTTAGCAATAAAACGGAAGGAATATGATATTAGAGCTATATCAGAAACCTAAGATGGTAGTAAGCTTGCTTTCACTTAGTTCAGTACATCTGATAACCTAAAGGAAAATAATGGAGGTGTAATCATGTTACTCGTTCATGAATTAATAACTTCCTGTCTTGAAAAAAAACAAAAGTTGTAGAAATACACCTTTCCATGGAATACATTTAGAATAGTTAGAGCATACTGAAGTCCAAGTTTGAACTGAAATTTGCTTACAGACTTCCTAGAGTATTTAGATGACCTTTTCTTTGACAAACCCACAATCATTATAAGTGGATTTGATTAACCAAATATTAATTGGGATATGGGTTACTTTAATTCTCATTGCGAATGATACTTTGTGGGCATTATTAATGTACTTAACATCACCCAAAGGGTTCAGGCACCATCTCCTATGAACAAAATTTAGCACTTTCTCCTGGTAAATGTATAGGTCATAGTCAGCAAATGAACTCAGCTATTAGGCATGTCAGATCATGACTCCACTACTTTTGACTTTTTAGATATCAAACATCACAATAGAAAAAAATGCAATATAACTTAAAAACTGGACACAGCAAATTAAAAGATAATAAAAAATGCCAACTTGCCCAAAAAATAAGACATAAAAAAAGTTTGTTGAGTGTTTTTATTTACAGAAGCATGGACTTCAGAATAAACTTTGAATATGGAAAACAACCACTTAAATAACAGAAAAAGATTTTGTGATTAAACTCTCATATGAACAAACAAGCTGTAAACCATATTTAAAACCTACAAAGGTAAACAATATATAACATGTTTCTATAATTATAATTTAACAGTTTCCTATAAATGTGCTAGTAGTGCAAGAGGTAGCACTCTCGCGTTTGATCCAAAAAGCAATGGGTTCTATTCCTGCACTGGGAAAATTGATAACTGACAGTAAAACAGCATGGTGGGTACTACCATCCTGAGTGTGTTGCCTGAGATGTTAACTTGAGGCCCCATCTGCTTGAATTGGCAGTAGCTCAGGTGAATGTAAAAAATCCCAAAATCCCACGGCACTTATCAAAAAGAGTAGGGGAAGTTATACAAAGCCCTGGCAAAAGTTTCCCTAGTAGTATAAATGCCACCTTGGGTCTTCCCTGAAGAGGCCACTAGTCTAGTGTGACTAACTCACTCAACCAAATGATAAATAAAAAAATGTGAAAATGTGGTTAATAAAATTATTGTTTTTATATTTAACACACTGGAAAAACAGACATTTTCATTTAGACCTTGTCGCTCGTCTGGTCAGGATAAAACAGACAAATGGTTGTTGGTTCAGTTCAAACAGCTTTATTACACACAGACACATCAGGAATGAGGCTTTGCAACTTAAACTTAAATAAACTTATAAACAGACTGACTACCACACGTGCATGTTAACACTCTGGCTTTTCTCTCAAAATGGCACTGCTGCCTGCACATGCTCACTATTTATAAGCACATGCTTACATCTGGAAATGCTTCTTAAAGTTAGATACACACACTCTGTTCTACAGACCTGATGACTCTTCGACATTTTATATAATCTGCCATAACAATTCCTTATAAGCAATTTTATTTCCCACCAACCTCCTTGTTCAAGTGTTTCAAATTTGTCAGTGACAAAAAATAAGAATTTCTTAAAAGTTTGTGGAACAAATTACTTAGAAGAACTAGAAATATTACTTCACTGACTATTTTAAGCTTAATCGTGATGAACTCTTAGGAGATAAGAAGTTTATATTTTGGGGAAAGGGAAGCTGCATTATTTAAAGGTCTAATGACCAAAATGCAACACAATTACTTGTGAACCAAAGAATGTCACCTTATGAATACTCACAAATAGGTGCAAAGTGATTACCTGAGGGGCAACTTGACCAATTGTTTAATGATAATTGTTGTTATGAACAGCTTTACATTTTTGGTGCTATGCTGTCCTCATTTGCTGCTGAAGACATTGGGGAATTCTTTGGTCTTGTGGTTAGTACATTTTGGCAGCCATCTCCTACTGAAGACATTGGGGAATTCTTTGGTGTTGTGGTTAGTACATTTTGGTAGCCATCTCCTACTGAAGACATTGCGGAATTCTTTGGTTTTGTGGTTAGTATATTTTGGTAGCCATCTCCTACTGAAGACATTGGGGAATTCTTTGGTATTGTGGTTAATACATGTTGGTAGCCATCTCCTACTAAAGACATTGGGGAATTATTTGGTGCTATGGTTATTACATTTTGGTAGCCGTCTCCTACTGAGGACACTGGGGAATTCTTTGGTGTTGTGGTTAGTACATTTTTGGTAGCCATCTCCTACTGAAGACATTGGGGAATTCGTTGGTCTTGTGGTTAGTACATTTTGGTAGCCGTCTCCTACTGAGGACACTGGGGAATTCTTTGATGTTGTGGTTAGTACATTTTTGGTAGCCATCTCCTAACCTTTAGTGTAGCACTTATTCATTAATAGCCCAGACATCACCCTGCAACAACTGAATTGTCATAAACAATAAATGTTACAGTAACTTATCTGATAGTGGACTCTTCAAAATTATAATTTCATAAAGCCACTAGAAGAGCCTATTGCTAATTATGTGCTAATGATAATCAATAGATTCCTAATGAAAATAACAGTCTCCCAGTTTTGTAAAGACATTTCTGATTACATGCACAATTTGGACACACTATCAGTCAGTCTCTGTCCTCATCCTTTCAGCCAAAATTCTGGAGAAAATGGTCCATCAATAAACTTGTCCTCTTAAACTGAGCAAAATAGCTCTGTCTGATATATAACAGAACTACACAACTAAAAATGCAGTTTATGCCGTCATGAGGAAATATGTAGAAGAAAGCCTAGCATCATGTATACTTAAATGTTTTGAAGTTTTCCCAGTTTTAGTTAGCTGGTACATCTGAACATGCTGAGCTTGAAAGGTATAAGTCACTGAACAGTGAAACAGACGGGAAGGTTTGCCACTGGAAGGATACATTCAGAGAGGAGATGCAAAGCTTTGTCCCAGGCTATATGTATATGTATAGGATGCTACAGGAATCAATACATGGCCTTGCATTGTTTTCAGAGGTTGTTAAGACTTCCCTTTTACAGTATGTGGATGCCTTATTGCATTCCTTCACCTCTATTGCTGAAGTCCAAAGTACAGTAAAATCTGCCCAGGGTGAGCTTAATGTACAGCTTCAATATAATGTTCTAATGTTAAATGCCACAAAGATGTAGGTTGGCTACTTTCAAGATAAACTATTTAAACCTGATCTTGTCTCTTCTATCCACGTTTCTTTCCTGACTTAAGAAACCATTCAGGCTGTTCAAACCTTTATATGCCTTTTTTCTCACACAGCAACAGATGATATACTCTGTCCGCATAGCCAGTGTTAGAGCGAAAAGCTATGGCTGACTGCCAGTGACTGTTGCTAGCAGCCATCATGTAGTAATGCATGTTTAATGGAGCTGCACAGGCCACAACTAATTACATTGTGTTTTACAATCTCTATCCAGCTGTCCTTGTCAACATTACCATTGCACTTCCTTCTGGAACATAGCATTTAAATAATTTGAAGGCAGTCCAGTAGACATTCCCTGTATAACTTGTAATGGCAGAAAAGGATGTCTTAGCTCACCTTGTCTGCCAGTTCACCTACCTAATGGATAAACTAGAACTCCTATTTAACTTTTTTTACTCCACCCTAATAAGAAATGTAATATTTTTCTGTATTATTGAAAACTGTCACTATACTATTTATTCAGGTGGACTGTTCCAGGCATATGTCAGCCTTTGTGCGAAAAATATTACCCTATGTCTTTCATGACTGTTTCTCTATGCAACACCAGGATTCATGACATCTCACTACTTGCAGAACACTATGACAAATACCTTATCAAAACTAATATCCAAACTTTAAAGGAAAGCAAAGCATTTATTTGGGGAATACCCACTTAACCCTAATACTGAGGCCTTCACTCCATTACCAATATACTTAGGGAATAGGTTAGAAAAGTGTAAAGGGTTAGAGCACGGAGAATATGGTTTGTGGAGAAAGCTGAAAAAATTCTAGGCATCACTATGATTGGTCTCTTTTACAGGTGAAATCCCCAGGCAGTTTTTTTGTGGATTTTCCCCAAGAAGTGGCCTAGCAGAGGTGGTTCTAGGTAAGTACAAGTCTGTTGTTTCTTGGCCTGGAGGGAGAGGGGAAGATCCTTTGAGCCTGTTTAGTAGTTAGTAGGCTGGTTTCCTTTAGCTGCCCAGCAGTTCCTGATTGCCTCCTCCTGTGTGTGTGTATTATTCTGCATACTTAACACACACACCCTCCCCATTCATTCCCTGATGTTACTTTATTTTTCTTTCCTGGGGCATCTACACTTGGTGGCTACTTTGTGGAGGATCAAGGTCTTTACAGGCTGGGATGCAGCCCTCCCAGGTTCAGTAGCATCAGGCTTACCTCTCAACTGTAGAGTTTCAAAGAATGTCCAGAATTTGCCTCATAATTGTGGCCTGTTTCTCATAAAATCTGTAATTTTCTAGCAAAGCATGGAGGATTGAAGTTACTAAATAATGATCCACTTTTGAGTTTCAGATTTCGTATCCTACCCTAATGCACAACCTATTACTCTAGCAACTTTCAAAGTTTATAAAGCAATATTTAAAATATTTTACCAATTTAAGGCCTTTGTCCCACCCATCACTGTTGGATTTGTCCTGATTTCTTGTGGTCAGAAGTTAAGATCGGTGGCATCAAGTACTGGGACAGAGGCGCAGAATATATATATATATATATATATATATATATATATATATATATATATATATATATATATGAAAAAACACTGTTGTTCAGAAATCCCATGCAACAGGGAGTAAAGGGAGTCAGCTTTCTAGAGAAATGAGGTAGCAATTTCAGCTGCAATTTGAGGAACAAGTCTTGCAAAGGGCCTCATAGAAACAGACAACTGGTGCTAGAGCCACGGCCTCAAGCTAAACGCCAAAAAGTGTATAGTCATCCCCTTTGGCAAAAATAAAGTGCCCACAAATTACCACATAGGTGGTAATCCATTAAGTACGGAAGAAGTAATTAGGGACCTGGGGACCCAAGTTGATAGCAATCTCTCATTTGACAACCACGTGGCCAAAGTGGTTAGAAAAACATTTTATATAGCCCACCTAATCATGAAAGGATTCACATCTAGATCAGGGGAAAGTCCTTTTATGCACTCCCCACATCTCCTGCAAATTATATATACCAACTCCATCGCACTACAGTGAGGAAAACAGTAAATTCCCCGATCCCCACTGTAACTGCAATCTCCATTTACATTGCCAAAGTCATAACAGTGAATAATGCTTTATTTTTGTTATTATAGTTTATAATATTTCAGTTCAGTCTTGTGCAACTTTAGAACTTTGATTTTGACCAGATGGTATCCGAAGAACTGCACTTCAACATTTTCATAGCAAACTGTTTTAAACATCAAATACAGTTACCATCTTCTCTTTCTTCTCCCTGTTTCCATCTCTGACCAATTACTCTCACAAAATCCATTTTTGCCCTCTCATATACCACTGCTCTCCTTGCCCCATACATCTTCTTCCCCCCATCCTGACCTTTTCTCTTAAACCACACTCCTCACTTTCAGTGCCTACTTTTTATCTCCATAATACCTATATTAACACTCAGATTCTTTTTTACCTATTTTTTGACTTTTGCGCTACAAATACTGAATTATCCTGTAATTGGTCTGTCTTCATTGTGTGCACCTTATGTAGTCATGTTAAACTTACCTTAACATGTTATAGTCAGACAAGCTATAACCTGCTATACCGACAAATGTACACATGCAATCTTATCACTGTAGTGTAAGTACTTCAATTGTCAATATTTCTTCACTTCCTTGAATAATGTACTGCATAGGTCATTTATTTGTATGCATATTTTATATTTTATGTTTGAAATACTGGTTTAGACTGTTGCACTTTTCACACTGGGCCTCCTCTGAAAAGGAGTTTTTAATCTAGATGGACGTTCCCAGTAATCAGAAACAAAATAAGATGAAATAAATAAGATAAATACAAAAATGCTTTTTTATCCAAATCTATGGAAGGGTATGTGACAATGTGAGTTTAGGTATTGCCAGCAATGCTAGGAGAAATAGGGCAGTGGATGTGTAACAAATGCCAGCACAGGAAGATGGAATTTTGTAAAGAATTACGTAATTCGTATATCAAACTGATTTGTACAGATGCTTGTGTTGAAAAATGTATTTGTACAGATTATTGTCTTAAAAATGTACCACCAGTGGGTGCTGACTGTATTGTAACTGAATTAAATATATAATAATTAAATATATATGTTAACAGAGGATACTAGAAGAGAAGATATTAAACTCAGCTCCAACTAACTTTGGAAAATAGTAAGACATTAAATTACTGGGCCTAGGCCAAAAAGATGGTGTCTCACAGTTTTGAATGAAGCCAGAGATGCAATGTCTGTATGAAGTATGGTTTATTAGCTCCTGTAGGAAAAGTGGAAGTGTTTTATGGTTTTATGTCTTCCAGGAGCTGCAGCAGATCTTAGCAAGGCCAGTCTTTCCCAGGTGTGTGTGTGTGTGTGTGTGTGTGTGTGTGTGTGTGTGTGTGTGTGTGTGTGTGTGTGTGTGTGTGTGTGTGTGTGTGTGCACATGTGTATGTGTGTGCAAATCAAATCTCAAGGAGTGTGTGTGTCAGCTGATTGGGGCAGGGACATAAAGCACTGGTTTCACAGAGAGAGTGCTGGAGGACTTGGCTCGGACACATGGCTGAGGACTTAACGAAAAAGCTGTGCCAGTGGGGAGCCTTACTGGGGTCCTGGGGAGAGACAGAGAGAGAAACCCAGACCCCAGGCTGAGTGTGTTCCCTGTGTGCTTTTAAGGAAAATTGTGCTTGCTGCAGACAGCTGCATCTGGAAATACTGGATGTATTCATTTTTGTTCCATGTGAACATCCCTCTACTTTGTGAGTGGTGAGTATTCAGGTTCTTTATTACTGGCCCAGAGTGGGGATGTCAGATCTATAGACACACATATACAGACACATGCACACATACACACACAGACACACAGATGTGTGTGTGTGTGTGTATACATATATATATATATATATATATATATATATATATATATATACAGCTATAGATATATATGTATATATAAATAGATACACACACACACACACACACATATATATATATATATATATATATGTATATATATATATATATATTTATATATATATATGTATATATATATGTGTGTTTGTGTGTGTGTATGTATTATTTGTTATTAAATAATCACAATGTTGACATTCAGATATTGACATACAAATGTTGAAACACAAAATATCAACAGGTTGTGTGCATGCTCCAAGGATTATCTCACAGCTGGCTAAACCAGCAGCAAGTGTTTTTTTTACCAGGGAGGCAATTCCCCACTTTATCCACATGTGGGGGATGTGTCTCCCACACCCCCTGCTAATTATTATACACAAACCCTGAGGTCACACAGTCCCTGAGGAAAGATTCCCCTTGATGGAAATTATCAGTCCCTTCCACTTTTGGCCATCTGGTTCTGTCAACCAAATGTTCTTGACAATTTGGATGTGGACATTGTGATAGTTTGATCACAAATAATAGAGCCACACACACACACACACACACACACACACACACACACACACACACACAAAATAAATGAGTGAGTGTGTGTGTGTGTGTGTGTGTGTGTGTGTGTGTGTGTGTGTGTGTGTGTGTGTGTGTGTGTGTGTAAATACATATATATATATATATATAGAGAGAGAGAGAGAGAGAGAGAGATTTATATATATATATCAAATTTCAGTATCTTGAGACCAGAATGTCAAACATCCAGAAAAATGAACATTTACAATACTGATGTTCAAACTATTGAAAAAAAAAAAACATGTAACACTACCATACTTTTAAACAGGGTGTAAGCCCTGCTGCACTCCCCACACCCCCACTACTTGTATATACCAACTCCAAGGTCACACTAACATAAAGAAACAGAAAACCTACTTTTACACGCCCTACACTCCCATTGCACACTGTCACACTTATATACATGAGAAACACACACACTACACATGTATAAAAATAACCACTTTCAACAATTATTCACACACACACACTCACCTAACTACCCTAAGGTGCTCCTAAAACTTCCAAAAAAATAAAACAAACCACATTTCTACCAAACAAATTACAAACTACAAACCTACTTGAATCTCCAAACATGACCACACATCGGCTGCCATGTTCATATCCCAGAAACCACTAAACCTTAAAGGGACAGCAGACTACAAGGAACAGTCCACACAACAACTAGTACAGATTCAGCAAACTCAGATTTGACAAAATGCAGTTTTGCACAACTGCACTTTTGGCATTCTGGTCCTGAGATACTGAAATTCGATATTTCAGTATTTTGAGATTCAGATGTGGGCCTATATACAATTTTCATTGAACGAAAGTATGATTCGCCGAATTTAACTTACCCAACCTTAATCCACTGAAACTCCACTTAAACAAACCAACGGACTGCCAAATTCCTTTCACAGGGAAAGGAACCACTTGACCACTATGGACGACTTGACCACTATGGTGAACTGTGCCCTCTCCCAGTGTAGTGTGATCTCGGAGTTGGTATATTTAAGTAGGGGGGTGTGGGGGGTGAAGTTGTTTTCTGTTTCATTTGGTTTCCATGGTGAATGAGAATAGATCCATATACATATATATATATATATATATATATATATATATATATATATATAAATATGGAGATACAGAAAGAGATCTCTATACAGAGAGAGAGAGGGAGACAGGTCGATAGATATACACACATAAATAAATAAAAAGAGGGAGAAGGATTCAATTTAGCACTGGTTTAGAGCAGTAAAGGGGAGTGTGGAGATGAATAATACAACTGAACCATTAAGCTAAGTAAAAAAAAAACACAATACTAATGTACTGGCAGCAGTCACTCTAGGCACTGCACTGTACAATGGCTAAGGAACAACATTCATTTTTTGGTATTTCAGAAGCAACCACAGAATTGCCAGTGGAGAACAAATTACAAAATATGCTTCAATCAATCATTAGTGTGGTGGGAAATGTTGGTGTACTGAACTGTAGGAGCACCAACTCCCCTGTTCAACAAGCAGATGGTGAATCAGAAGACAAGTAAAGGAGGAGAAATGTGACAGGAAAGATGATAGTAGAAGTTTCAAGAAAATCAAACAATATACAAAGGAATCAAAAAGATAAGCCACAGTAGATGAAAATGGAACAAGATAAGTCTCAAGGAAAAATTAAATGCAGTGTTTTGCAGGCTGGTTAATTAAAAAAGGATGTTTTGACCAAGATGGGTCATTATTACAGGTGTTCAGGATGGATGGAAGGAGAAAGGAGAAAAATGAGCAAGCAGGTGAACAAAATGGAAGGCAAAAGGAAGGTAGAAGGATGGACTAGAAAGTGAAGGGGCATAGATCTTCGGAACAGAACCAATCTTAAAAGAGGATAATAGAAAGAAAGTTAGGTGGAGTACAAGGTTTTGCGCTAGATACACAAGGATTAAGTACAGAAGCTGGCTGGGCACAAAGTAGGAGTCAATAGATGCCAACAGACTGTCAGCGATCTCAAAACATACAAAGAGAGAGAGAGAGCAGAAAAATGAGTATAGAAATGTGGGGGGGTGGTAGAGCAGACCGATAATGAGGGAGTCTTGGAACAGATTCCAAAACTGTTAAGTCAGACAAAAGGGACAATAGTAGGGCCAAAGTCTAAGGTGAAATGGATCAGACCAAGACAAGCAGAGGAAAGCTCAGTTTCCTCAGCTCAACAGCAACAATTCTAGAGAGTTGCCACATTGAACCAGTCATTAGGCTTCCACTTAAATAAAAAAGTCAGACAGTAAATAGCCAGTGGAGAATTTGTAAAAGTTCTTTGACTAGCAAACAGGGAAGACAAAATGAAGGAAAGTAATAAAGAGAAGCTTACTGGACATGCAATGGAACAAAGGAGGAAAACATTTGGGAAAAGAACATCAGAAAATTGGACAATTGCTTTTTCTATTTATGTGAAAATATTAGGGGGAAGATGCCCTAGAAAGACAATAGGGATGTGGTTGCACTTCCACAAGATCATAACAGTGAGGGTCATACATGGGACAAGAAATGGTTAAGGCGTGAAGAAGACTATAGATGTATGAAATAGGCTTACCCAGAGAGACCATGGTCTTGGGTAGATCTAGGGCTGTTTTCCCAGACAGAGACAGGCGGCAGGATGGCCTTACCTAATTGTTGCTTCCCAGTGCAGAAGTAATTTCCAGTATGGTGAAGGAGCCAAGGTGCTTCAGCCAATGTAATACAGGAGTTCTAACCTGAAAAACCAGAAGACGGAACAGGAAGATGTTTTGCATTCAACTTCAGTCAGAGAAAAAAATGGCTTAAACTGCATGTTTTGTCACATTGCATGACATGTGGAAGGACCAACCACCCAACCAAAGTCTGCTTTAGGTCAGGAAGACAAGCATATAACGTCCACCACCCTTTCAAGTGCAAAGAGGTAACACCTCCAATCCTGCTGACTCCATTAAAAAGGACATTTCATATGTATGTCTGAGAGGCTTCCCAGAGAGACAGGAGGCTATATTTTTGCAGAAGGGATTCATGTATGTGTTCAGCATACCAGCAAAGGATCTAAAATTAGTCAGATAAATGCCAGACATTGTAAAGGAAAAATTGGCCAAAGAAGTAAAAGTAGGTAGAAGGGCAGGAACATTTTTAAAAATACCAAGATGTTATGTTAGAATTTCCACTGTAGGGTTAGTGCCAAATAAACAGCCATAGGAATTTAGACTCTTTCACTACTTATCATAGCTATGGGGGGGGGGGTCATAAATTAGTATTTTGATGAAAGCGAAGCTTCAGTTTCTTATTCCTCTTTCAATAAGGTCTTAACAAAAGTACAAGTGATGGTGACTGGAGTCCTTATGAAAAGCAGACACTGAAAGGGCTTTTAGGCTTTTACTGAGACATACAGAAGGTCAAGGGGTAGCTGGGTATACAATGATATAATATGGGGAGGTGTATGCCTATAGGCTGGATATAACATGGGGAGGTGTGTGCCCATAGGCTGGATATAACATGGGGAGGTGTGTGCCCATAGGCTGGATATAACATGGGGAGGTGTATGCCCATAGGCTGGATATAACATGGGGAGGTGTGTGCCCATAGGCTGGATATAACATGGAAAGGTGTATGCCCATGGGCTGGATATAACATGAGGAGGTGTATGCCCATGGGGTGGATATAACATGAGGAGGTGTATGCCCATGGGGTGGATATAACATAGGGAGGTGTATGCCCATGGGGTGGATATAACATGAGGAGTTGTATTGTCCATGGACTGGATATAACATGGGGAGATGTATGCCCATGGGGTGAATATAACATAGGGAGATGTATGCCCATGGGCTACATATAACATGATAAGTTGTATTGTCCATGGGCTGGATATAACATGTGGAGGTGTATGTCCATGGACTGGATATAACATGAGGAGGTGTATGCCCATGGGCCAGATATAACATAGGGAGATGTATGCCCATGGGCTGGATATAACATGAGGAGTGCATGCCCATAGGATGGATATAACACTGGGAGTTGTATTGTCCATGGGCTGGATATAACATGGGGAGGTGTATGCCCATGGGCTGGATATAACATGGGGAGATGTATGCCCATGGACTGGATATAACATGAGGAGTTGTATTGTCCATGGGCTGAATATAACATGAAGAGGTGTATGCCCATTGGCTGGATATAACATGAGGAGGTATATGCCCATGGGCTGGATATAACATGGGGAGATGTATGCCCATAGGCTGATCAATAGCCTGTGTGACATTTAAGAGAATTAGCACATTTCTATATTGGGCAGCAGCTCAACAGACAAGAGAGAGAGAACAATATAATACACTTCTTGGATAATTTCCTCTTCATGGGTCAAGCAAGCACTGAGCTTCAAGGAAATATGTAGGGGGTTAGGAGTTCCTTTGGCAGCAGAAAAGGCTGAGGGTCAAGTCATCATAA
Organism: Protopterus annectens; assembly: GCF_019279795.1. Lineage (NCBI taxonomy): Eukaryota > Metazoa > Chordata > Ceratodontiformes > Protopteridae > Protopterus > Protopterus annectens. The sequence continues at coordinate 1,313,617,660 of NC_056726.1, read as the reverse complement.
TTCCATTCCTAATGATAGAAATATACAGTGTGGAGGGCTTTGGCTGTTGCATAAGGAAAAGACTGAAAAACTATGCAGGGCATTGGGGCTTGTGTTGTCAAATGAAAGGTCGCTTTAAAAGAATTGCAGGAATTGACAGGGCTGTTGATTTTTACATGCAAGTTAGCAGCTGAAAGTATAGGGTGCACAAAGCCACATAACAGGATCAGGGTAACAAGAAAGGTGAAACTGGATCTAAAATTATATATAAGATTATTCAGGAATTTTACATGCTAGCTCTATAGTAAAAAGATAGCAAAGAAGAAAAAAAGAGTTGCTCGCAGTTGCATTTGGGAGCATAGATTTTGGGGGTTATTTTAAAAGAAAATGATTCAGCTTTATATGGCTGGAGGCAATCGAGGGAAGGGAGCTGGTAGCAGCAACTGAACTAGAATTCTTTCCAGTAATAGTGGCAATGGAATTGTGGGGGCAACAGATGGCAAACAGAGTAGTCAAACACAGGTCAGACAACATAGGAGTAGTGTATCATGGGGACACTGATGAGGCACTTCCAATTTCATTGGGTAGAATGGAATGTGATAGTCAGAGTGCAGCATGTTAGGGGACTTGATAACACATGGTTAATTCCCTTTCTACTTCGCAGTGGTTCTGATTCAGGAGGCTGTCACCAGAAATAATGCCATTGCCGGACAAGGCACTAGTGTGTTTATGGGGTTTCTGGAACCACAAAAATAGTAATTAATATTTAACTCCCTCGGTACAAATACCAGAAAGATTTACAAAAGGGGACTACGACATTTTATAAACACTAGGAGAGCACAAGGTTGGTCAGCATCATGGCATGTAATGGCCAAGCAATTGAGAGCATACATCCTGGTTATGCTGGAAGCAGGATGGGGTAAGGGGAAAGTGGTTATGCATCTTGTAGCTATCAGCTGACTGCATAAAACAATGGGGTGTGTGGTTTCGACTAAGTCCTCCTAAGTCAGAAGCATGTTAAAGGGTTGGGCGAGGAGATGCTATAGCAACCTGTATAAAAGGTATCTGGTTAGACCAGAAGTAATGCAGAGTGTATGGTATAAACTGCCAGAAGTGTGTCATGATGAATATGATGTCAGCCTTTTTAGATCTCATTTCTCAACAGCCCTCTGTGGAGCATTTAAATGGTCAGAACAAGTGCAACTAAATGGCAGGGGAGGGAGTGCTATAACCTTACATTCACAGGATCTGACAGATTCAGACAAGGAGGTACATATACAGGTGACTATTGCAAAGACCAGCTAAGAGGTAATGGGGCTGTGGCTATGTCTAAAGATACCAGTGTGCACTAACTGTGACTTAGCACAAGGCAGTCAGCATTACCAAACACTGAGGAGTACTACAAAAGAGCCATTTTGCTACCATCAGAAGGGAACCCCCACTTGGGCAGTTTCAGGTGAGGGCAATACTAATGAGAAGGTTGAGGGTTGTGAGTTAAACCCCAAGAGATGTACCCTGCACAGATTTAGGATAGGGGTACTTCATATGTGCAAAGGCAGGAATATATAAAAAAGTGGGAAGATTGAAGTCTAATGTTTACAAAAGATATATGAGAAATAATTTGTGATAACAAGACTGACATTGTTAACTTTATGTTATAGAACCAAGTCATCGAGGTCAATGGGAGGTGTGAATTCTGAACAATGCATAAGTGAAAAGGCTACAGAAATTACTAAAAAGGAAAAAAGACAGTATTTGGGATGGAAGGGACATCTGACAATCAGATGGCTGTGGGGTTTGAGATGGTTGCAGTTATGCGACAGGCTAAGTAAGCATAGATTTTGGAGGCAACTGTACAAGATCCTGCTCCTTCTCTTAGAGATGACATATGTTACACCAATTAGAGAGCTGCTGAAGGTAATAAGAAAATGTAGAATTCTTAAAAGCAAATTGGCCATACGTGCAATTGTTATGGTCTGAGGTGATTCAAAGGTTGGAAAGACATTCATCAAAGCAGCGGAGAGAGTTAAACATAGGATGAATGACATCATGTATGCCTCTTGGCAGAGGATGGGGGAGTCTACATAATGCATCCTAACATAAAAGGAAAATGGCCAGGCCATAGCTCTCTACCTCATGGCCCACAAAATATGGACAAAGGAAAAAATAATGGGGGGACAAAGCCCCAAAAATAGGGACAAATTTTAAATATTGCTCTTATAAATTAAGAAAGTTGCTAGAATAAAAGTTCTTGTGTTCGCATGCATTTTCTGAAGGATATGAAGTCTGGAAACTCACATGTCTGTCATTATTTAGGGAATCTAGTCCTTACTGATTTGCCACAAAAATCCAGAAAGCCACAAATTTTATGAGTAACACACCAAAAACACAAAACAAAATTCTGAACATTCTGGGAAAATCTGGACAGTTGAGATGTATGGGCTAGGCTGATGGGGTTCATTGTTGACCAATGAGATGGCAGACCTTTATGTAGGTTTAAGGGCAGGGCTACAAATTAGGAAGGAGATATGCTTGGAGGAAGGGGGTGAATTATTTCTCTTTCTGTACCAGAAGACAGGACTGGCATGGGTGGGGGTGGGTCTGAGCCTTATTACCTGGCTGCCCCACAGAGTGGGTAGCCACGTGGGAGAGTGTAGAACTTACTAGCCAGCTCCTCCTTGGTAGATTGTAAGATGGCCTATTTGTGAACTCTACAGAAACGGTGAAATGGATGACAATGGGACCTTGATGTGATGTTGAATAAGACTGGATATCTACAGTGCAACTACCCTGTATGATTAATAAATGAATGGACAAACTGATGCACAACACAGTCTCACAGAAGAGCCTGCCTTTGCACACATTTCCTGAGTTCATTTGGTAAGCAGTCTGAGAATAAATGCATGGCTGCAGATATTTCATTACAGTAATGTCTGTGTCAATGATTATTAAAAAATTTTGAAAGTAACATTAAAAGTTTCAGAAAGACAATGAAGGAAGCAACATAAAATCCTTTGCATGAATAAAAGTATAAATGAAGGTAAAGTAAAATTTCCCTCAACAACAGGTACAAATATGACTCAAACCACACATATATACTCACACACCACACACACACACACACACACACACACACACACACACACACACACACACACACACACTAATGCACCCATGCACATGCACACAAACGCAAACACTGTACAGCACACACACCAGTGCAAACAAAAATGCCACTATCATTGTTTTTATGGGGAGGGGTTATTTATATATACCATCTATGAGATTGCAGAACTGCAGAGAAAGGGTATATTGTCAGTCCTCCTATACTGTGATCTTGCACAAGTAAAAGCAAGCACCTACTGATCACCTGTGCAGCAGTTTTGACAATTCTTCTATTTGATGGATTCAGAGACAGATACAGACATTTGATGACATACACACATGTATCTCATGTGTGTGTGTGTGTGTGTGTGTGTGTGTGTGTGTGTGTGTGTGTGTGTGTGTGTGTGTGTACACTATATTGTCCTACATATTTACAAATCAGATAAAATAAAATGCATTTTACACAACTTATCTAAATTAAACCATGCAAAATAAGTAAACATATGAGCAATGGTTGTCATTTCAGCACTGGATCCTGCGAAACACTTTCGGTGGCAGATGTAGGTCAGCCCTAGAGTTAATTCTGCTTGGGGGAGGGGGAATGCTGCATAGCACAGTAGAACAGTAAACAGTAGGTGACTGAATTCTCATACGTCATATTCTGGCTCTGTTTAAGCAGTTAATTTCTACCCAGCCAGGCAGGTGATGTACCTTCCTAGTGATTTACCTTAATTTAGCTATGACCTAAGCCAGTAGCAAGATTAGCATATTTATAATGAAAAAAGTACACGTAACAAAAGTATTTGCATACCTCATTCATTCATTCATTCATTCATTCATTCATTCATTCACTCATACATTCAATTATTCATTCAGTGAGTACATGCTTTATGTATTTCAGGGACAGAGGGTAACTGTGGCCTACCCAGGCATTTAGCAAGAGTAAGGCAGAGAACCCATTCCCAGATGGGATGCTAGTCTATTACACACTGGAACAGATAGACATACTCACACATACATACGCATAGAGCCTCAGTGTCCAGTGCTAGTCCTTGATCTCATGCCCTGCTCCTTCAGCTCTTCATTTGAAGAGCAAACAACTCCCCAAAAAAGTGAAAAAAAAAAAGGTCTGCATCCCAAAATCATTCCCAACTTCCACCCTTCAGCTCTTCAAATAATGAAAAAAAAGGACTGTAGCAAACAGCAAACAGCTTGCTACAGGTTATCACACAAACACACACAAACACACACACACACACACACGCACACACACACGCACACACACACACACACACACACACACACACACACACACACACACACACACACACACACACACACACACACACACACAGAGCACTGAAATGCATTTCTGTACAGGAACAGCACTTCCAGATTTTGCCCCCTGTCACCTTGTGCCTGGTGGCTTCCCCTTCACCCCACCCTTGCTATGTCTCTACACACTTACAAAGTCACACACATATGAGCAGTTTGGGGATCTTACCAGTGGCATATTTGGAATGTGGAAGGAAACCAGAACACCTCGAAAAAACAACATAGGCACAAAGTGCACATACAGCCCCACACACATACAGCCCCACACACAGAAGATTTATTTTTGCATTCCAGTTAATTTAAAATGGTGAAGATTAAGATATGAAGTTTTTGTATATAACAGGGTAACCATATTTAAATGCATAGGCATCAAATAATCATAGTATACCTAAAAGGGAGCAGGTAAGTCAGAGATTCTTGACTAAGGACTGTTTGTAAGCTTCTGAGCGGTGCCAAAGTCTGCTCTTCAATTTTTCCCTTAGATCTACTAGTTCTCTCCTCTCCTGCACTTTTACTAGCTTATTAGTCTAGCACTTTACCAGACTACTTGTAACAATTATTGTAGCACACAAAAGTGCTACCAGCACTAAACGTTCTACAAGGAAAAATCCAGTACTTATTATTAATGCCCACCCCTCCAGGCATGTCTAAAGGTCAGTTCCCTATGCTTTCTCCTATTAACCTGGTGAACTTGGGCATCCTGAGGCAATGTAGCAACTGCCTCATGTACACCAACAACCCTCTCCTCTTACCTCTCAACACTCAGACTTGCAAGAGATGCACTTATATATTCAAATTGGAAGCCACGCACTCTCCAGCCAAGACCAGAATAGCTGGTCAAGAGGAGAAGGTCAACACTTGCATCACACCACATGGAACACATAGCCCTCCAGAACACCCACCAGCACTGCCTTCACATAAAAACACAAACCACACACCCACTTTTTCGGAGGCACTAAATAAAAATCTACCCAAACAGCAGAGACCGCCAAGGCAGAAACACACTTGACCACCACAACACAACACTAATCATGAGACACATAACTCTCCTAAACAGTGTGCCACTCAACCAAAGCCCTTAAGGCAAAACAGCATGCCCAACACACTAGTCATGGGTGACTCGATAGTGAGGCACACTGATGTCCCACTCACTAGGTTAAATAAGGAGAAAGTAACAGTCAGTTGCCTGTCAGGTGCCAGGTTCTGCCACATAAAGCATGCACTCATTTCCCTCAACAACAGGTACAAATATGACTCAGTCATTGTACATGTGGGGTGTGAATGACCTGAGACATACCTCCCTGGACTACATGAAAAGAGACATGGAGGAGCTCTCTGATTATGTAGCCCAGGTGAGTATGACCTAGCCCTGAGCAGCATCCTACCATTACCCAGAATGATACCACAGTATAAGCAGAAAATGGTTGATTTCAACAATTGGCTAAGTTTCTGCTGTCATTCTAAGGGGATCCAGTGTCTGTCTGCCTGGGATGACATGATTGACAGACCACGATGTTTTGCCAGAGATGGCCTGCATCTGTCACCCCTGGGCTTCCAGATATTGGCCAAGGCTTTTGCCACCCCTATAGTCCCTTTTTTAGGCAGTGTTCCAAAGACCAAACTACCACCATAACAGCTACAAACAAATGCAATCTGAGAGTCATGCTGCTCAACGTTAGAAGTCTAAATCTCAAAATGCACTCGCTCGAAGCACTCCTTAAAATGGAGAACATCAACATTTGTGCTGTAACAGAGACTTGTTCAAGGCAGCAGGAAGCACCCCTACACTACCAGGCTATTACTCTTTCCACACCTTTCGGTCACAGAACCTAGACCAAAGCTCTAAAGGCGGTGGTGTTTCCATATTCATAAAGGATGCGCACACCTCTAGACTGGTAGCCCAACATAATGCATCAGAGATACTTCAGGTGCAGCTAACAATGGGTAAGACAGTGATTCAGGTCATAGCCCGCTATAGGTCCCCAACCATGTCCCAAGACTCACACTCCACATTCCTAAGCACCCTAGAGAATATTAGGGTCCAACCTAACACTCTCATACTAGGCGACTTCAACTACCTCTCCATTAACTGGGAAAACTACTCATGTACCAATACACTTGCCCAATGTTTCCTGGAGTTCATTAATTCCAATGCCCTGGACCAGCTCATTCTTATTCCCCACTAGAGGCGGCAACATACTTGACCTGGTCATTACTAACATGGTTGACCATTGCTCTACACCAATAGTCAGCTCCTCCATGGTTAGATCTGACCACAAACTAATCACCTTGGAAATTCGCATCCCTCCCACCCCTCACCCCACAAAGGTAACCACCATGAAAAACTTCTCCAAAGCTAACTTTGGACTCCTAAAAACAGAGGTGGCTAACTTCATGGCACCCATGCAAATGGAGAATAGTTGATGGATGACTGAATCATACACCAATGCACTGTACGAACACGTACACAAATGCATGGATCTTGTCATACCCAATAGAATCAAGATGCTCTGCTCCACAAAAAGAAAGCCAATCTGTTGATCCCCTGCCATAAATGAGCTCTACAACAGAAGGAGGAAACTGATGCAGAATAAGGTGAAGTCCCAAGACTGGAAAAACTCCCTTATCAGCCTCAACAAAAAGTTGAGATCCCTCATCAAATCCTCTAAAGCTAGCTATGAAAACAGAATTGCAGCAGATAGTAACGACAACCACAAGGCCTTCTATAGTTATGTAAAGAATCTCCATGGCAATACCCAGATTTGCTCTGAGCTACTGCACAATGGTACCTCCTATACTGAGCCAACAGATATTGCCAATATACTGGCCGACAGATTCAGTGCCAACTTTACCCCCCCAAAAGACCAATCACAATACCAGTAGATTTCCAGGCACCCAGTATTACTGATGCACAGGTTAAAACAGCACTGTCAAAGGCCAAGAATACAGCTTCTATGGGACCTGAAAAAATCCCTGGTTGTGTTCTACATGAACTACAAAGTGAACTGGCACCTCACCTTTGTGCCCTGTTCAATCACAGCCTCAGCTCAGGCTTTGTCCCTACTGAATGGTGCGTTTCTACAGTCATCCCTCTCCACAAAGGAGGAGTGACTACAGACCCTGGGAACTATCGCCCCATTAGCATGATGAGTCTGATATGCAAAGCTATGGAACACATCATCATGGACCTAATAAACAAGGATATAGGGAATCTCCAAACTCTGGATTCCACACAGTTTGGTTTTGTGAAGGGGAAATCATGCCTGCTCAACTTGGTCATTTTCTTTGAGTCAGGCACCAGAGCTGTGGATGAAGGCAAGGTGATTCATACAGCCTACCTTGATCTGGCCAAGGCTTTTGATACCATTCCCACTCAGGAATCGTAGAAAAACTCACTGTTAGGTATCAACCCCTATATCAGTAGGTGGGTTGCAAACTGGCTCACAGATAAAACCCACAGTGTGAAAGTACCTGACTCCAAGTCAGACTGCTGACTAGTCATGAGTGGAGTCCCACAGGGTTCGGTCCTGGGTCCTCTCCTGTTTGGTATCTACTTCTCTGAAGTCCAGGCCAACACGAAGGGACTCTAGCTGACAAAGTTCACATACGATTGCAAGTTGGGAGCTATTATTAACTCCCCAAGCGATGTTAACATCCTACAGAATGGCCTCACTGAGACCAACGATTGGTGTCAAAACCATGGCCTTAAGCTCAATGCCAAAAAATGTGCCATCATCCCCTTTGGGAAAAACCCGGTTCCCATGAATTACCACATTGATGTTAGCCCATTGAACACAGAAGATGTTATAAGAGATCTGGGAACACAGGTTGACAGCAACCTCTCTTTTAATCACCACATTGCCATTATGGTCAGAAAGTCCTTCTATGTGGCACATCTCATTACTAAGGGTTTTGCATCCAGGAAGAAAGATTCTCCTCTACGTTTCTCTCATTAGGCCAATCATCGAGTGTAATGCCCCATTTGGCATGTACCTCACTAAACACCTGCAACAACTGGAGAGGCCACAAAAATACCTCACAAAGAGGATCCTAGGCCTTAAACACTTATCCTATATGGGCAGACTCAAAAAACTCCAGGCGATCTCTGCTTGACTTACAAAGCCATGTCTGACCCAGCTCTGTAAGAAATGCTACAGCTAAAGAAATCCCAATCCCTCTGCACCACATGCGCCAGAGACATCAACCTCATTACCACAATCAACAGAATGTACTGGAGGGACAGGTTCATAACCCGGACACTGCCCATGCTCTGGAATAGACTTCCCATACATGTCAAGCAGAGCTGACCCTCTTCAAGAGAAATCTTAATGAGTGGATGGGAAATAGAAAGTTCACCCCAGGGATCATTCCAGTGGCTCTACTCGATAGAGGCATTGGGAGCTAAGGTTAGGTGGCACGATGCCAGGGTAATCCTATGGGCTAGACTTGTAAAGGCCCCAGGGCCATTAACCTAATACACACCTATGAACCTATAAAATGATCAGTGGTCACAAGATCCTCAGTTATTTGTACAGAATGGCAACCATCTCATTGTACTTTGCCTGTTATAGATTCTCCCATAGTGATCTGTGGCTAGCCTGATAGCACATCTGTCAAGTGTCCAGATTTTTACAGAATGTCCAGATTTCTTGTCTCATATTTTTGATCTGTTCCTCATAGAATTTGTTGTTTTGTGGGAAAACAGTGAGGACTGAAGTCACTAAATAATGGTATACATTTATGTATGAAAACATAAAACCTGTTATTCTAGCAACTTAAGTCAATAAGAGCAATATATAAAATCTGTCCATACTTTCTGGGCCTTTTCCCCCACAGTATTTTAGGCTTTGTCTAGATTTCTTGCATTAAGAAGTTGAAAGTTGTGCCTAGAATGCATGACCCTCCCTGACTTTCTATTCCTTTTAAAGCAAATGTTTTCTCAAATTTTCTTAGTTCTTTGTTAACCAGGTGAGTGAACTGGTCAACTGACCCTTTTCAGTCATATGCTGGGCTCAGAACTGAGAAAAATTCACAGTAATACAAACACAATAGCCAATGCTACATAAATTTAAGTAAACAACAATGTGAATAATTCATAAAATAAGGTTCAAGTTCATATAAAAGTAAAGTCAAAGTAACACATGAATAAGGAAGAAAGACATCCACTAATGTGGGTTCTTTGAATAAGGACCTCATTGCATACCTTCTATATGTTTACAAAGTATTTGCATACAGCCTAGTTTATTCCCATTCATCAAGCGGTTCACCATGGTACGGTTTGCAAAGTAGCAATAATCAGAGTGCATAAGACTTTCTAACAATTATCTCTAAAGCATTTATATGTAAATATGCTTTTAGAAGACCTAAGTCTTCATTAGTGGATAAATAAGTCACACTGCTCTACTAGACTCACATCCTAACATAGCCACCCACATATGAAACAAACTTCAACTACAGTTTAAAAAGAAGCACTCTTGTCACCTTTAAAGTAAAGCTGGATAATTTGATGGACAACCTTACATTCTCCCTTGACCTGTCTTATGTTGCTGTCCTTGAGGCTGGAGGGAGCTTCTGAATACTGTTTGTTGCTGAGGCTTGTTGTGGTCTGTAGACTGATTTACAAGTACTTGCCTATAAACCTAGCATACATACGAACTCCTACATGGCTGTAATGTTGTTTTGCATCAGTAGGTTAATGCAAATGAATTTGAACTTTAATGTGTTAGATACGTCATAATACTATGTATGTGGTCAGTGTAATATAGCTTTAGTATAGCTATCTGGGTATGAGCCAAGATGAGTCAGTTTTCAGGAAACTGTTGGAAGTCCGCTATATATGCCTGCTTTCTCAGTTATCCTGAAGTGTATAATTTTAATAAAATATACATAGCAGATCTGATAAATAAAGATTAAAAATGAAAAAGATTAAAAATATATATTTTTTAATTTTTATTTCATATTTATCTTGTGTGGGAGACTGAAAAAATATGATATAATGTTACAGATTGGTTTTACTAATTGAAAGTGAGGCGTAGTAAAGACTTTAACCTTATTTATGGCAGTTACCGAGCTTGTTGTTTAGGTTAATACAGGGGCTTTTTAAAGCCTAGCCATGCTTGTCAGGGATAAGAATCAAATCCTATACCTTGTATATGTAAGGTAAACACCTTAACCATTATGCCAAATCCCAAACAGTGGTTGGAATAAGCTAAGTTCTACCTCCCAAAAGGAGAGTGTGACACACATCAGTGGGAGGTAGCATGTCCTCTTTGTATAATATTCCATACAGAATCGTGTAACAATTTGACAATGACAGCTTTGCACACGACAGTATAGATGACTGTGCCATACAAATTGTCACCAGATGTCAGCCAGCATTGTAACAATTTTGCCTTCTTAAACTCCATTATCCCATATTTCATTAATCAGCTGACTTGTCTGAGTGATTAATTAAGTACACCTTAATTAATCAGCTGGGTTGGCAGCTTCATAGAGGAAAAGAAAACAAGCTCAGACAAAGGCAAATGCATTGTATGTCATGGTTACAGAGTATGGCCATCAATTATTCTAGTACTATTATACCGTGACTGTTAGCAAGGCAGTTTTCATATCACTCAGTATATGCTTCATTCTTGGAGCGTGCTCACTACCAACTCTGCCGGCTGAAATCTGATGGTGTCTTGCTTGTCACTGTAATAATACGTACCAGTGCTTGTATTAGAATGAATCGGGCAGTCACGGTGATTTGCATGGTATAAACTGCATAAATATTTTCTAATGCATTCCATTTCTATGTTATTTCTAGAACTGTAGATTACTTTTTTATGCTGCTTTTTATCTTTCTCATGTTGAGATGTGGTACACAACATATAATCCAAATATTTCATGCACTTTGTTTATTTTATATTTATTTGTCTTTCCTGACTGGGAAAGTACGATTGGTCAGAACCCATTTTCAGTGGAGGCCTGGGTGAGAAAGGTTCCATGTCAGTACATTTATATTAAGTGAATTTCAGACAGTTCTCAGAAAATCAAGTTATATTTTTCATGAAAAAACATAATTTTGCAAGACAGGTACAGTGAAATATTTACATCCTCAGTTATAGGTCTGTATAGTTCTTGTAGCTCTAAACTCTCGCAGGAAGTAAATGGACTGATATTGCAAAAGGGATACTGTAAAGAAAGGTTTGCAAGGAGTTCAAGATATGTAATGAAGTAAGTTATAAAATGACATACAAAGGGAGATTTTAGTATTGTATAGGATTCTAAACAGTTCAAAAGATATAATGAAGTAAGTTATAAAATTATGTAGGAGGGGAGGGGAGATATTATTATTGTGTAGGAGGATAGTGGTTCTAGCATATGATTGAGAGAGCATGGTATAGGATTTGTTATATTTAGGCTGCCTATTCCAAACTGGTGCATATAGAAGGTTTATAGCTTAGGTATACAGGGGATACATGAGAAGGGCAGAGTGGTGGATAGGGACAGTTAGAAATAGAGAAAGATGAGAAGTATTTTTAAGAGAGCAGAGAAAAGGGGTGTATTGATTCAAGTGCAAGAGGGAGAGTTATTAAAGATGTAATGATTTCAGTAGAGGATTGAAAAAAATTAGTGATAAGTAATAGGAAGTCTGTACTTTCACTATAGGCAAAAGGTGGTGGATAACATGGATTAGGCAAGGTACTGTTTCAGCTTGATTTTATAGTTTGGGAGTTTGTTAGTCATTTTTACTTGTGTAGGGATGGTGTTCCAGACTTTATAGTGAGTCCCCTGATGAATTTATTTGTTTTTGTAATGCCTAGTCGAAATTTATCACCAGAATGGTCCCTTGTGGTGTTGTAGGGCAATAACAAGTTTTTTTATGCACAATACTGTCAAGAGGGAGCAGTCTGAGCATTAATTTTTTAGGGAATCCCTACTTAATCTGCACCCACAGACCCAATATTTTGTGCTTCTGTCTCATGGGAGCTAACATCCCTACTGCTTTCACTCCGATCTTTAGTCTGATAGTTTAAGGTATATTCCATTCTCTCCATAAAGTAACTCTTCCTCATCAATGTGCAATGGATAACCTAATTCTACCCCCCATATTTATTACTTGCTATGTGACTCTGTTATCATTTCACAACATTCTTTTCTTTTTCAATAATCAGTTGGATGACATACTTGTAGTTTTCATCAAAGTTGTTCATGATTTTCTTTTCTGCAGAGGAAACATGTTAAAAGCCTTACTTTCTCCTCAGTAAACATCTGATGTAACTCTTTCAAAATGTTAAATGCTTTTCTTGGGACTGCCTGCAAACTACTGGACCTTTGAAATAAAACAGCTTCAAGAAATATGCGTCACTTCCTTAATGATACCAGCCAATCATGTAGTAAGTTTGCCGTCATGTATCTATTACTCAGGCTCCTTTTTAAAATTAGCCCAGCACTGCATATGGAATTTCCTGCTTTGTTCTAGAACTGGTCCTGCATTGGGGATATTGGATAAAATGGTCTAAAATCTCAATTTTTCTATTTTAGCACATTTTTTTTTACTTTCTTGGGTTCTTCCAGTAATCCATCAGGGTTACTTCATGGTATAGAAATCTCACCATTCTTTTTCAGTGATTCCTCAACCACCATTGGATCAACTTCCTCATTTCCTGGAGGTTATAGGGTCACCATTCTTTTTCAGTGATTCCTCAACCGCCATTGGATCAACTTCCTCATTTCCTGGAGGTTATAGGGTCACCATTCTTTTTCATTGATTCCTCAACTGCCATTGGATCAACTTCCTCATTTCCTGGAGGTTATAGGGTCACCATTCTTTTTCAGTGATTCCTCAACCGCCATTGGATCAACTTCCTCATTTACTGGAGGTTATAGGATCACCATTCTTTTTCAGTGATTCCTCAACCTCCATTGGAGCAACTTCCTCATTTCCTGGAGGTTATAGGGTCACCATTCTTTTTCAGTGATTCCTCAACCTCCATTGGATCAACTTCCTCATTTACTGGAGATTATAGGGTCACCATTCTTTTTCAGTGATTCCTCAACCTCCATTGGATCAACTTCCTCATTTACTGGAGGTTATAGGGTCACCATTCTTTTTCAGTGATTCCTCAACCTCCATTGGATCAACTTCCTCATTTCCTGGAGGTTATAGGGTCCTTGTTGAATCAAGGGACCATTCAACCTGTCCTCCCTTCCCAGGTGGGAAGGGAATTTTATTCAAGGATGTTCCGGGTTCCTCAAAAGGAGGGCAATTGAGGACCTATTTTGGATATCTCCCAGCTCAACATCTATCTGAAGATCCCTACTTTTTGGATGCTTACTCTTCAAACTCTGTTTCCTCTTTTATTTTCCCAGGCTTTTCTGGTGTCCTTGGCTCTGAATGATGCTTAGCTTCATATCCCTATTCACCCTCTCTTCAGTACGTTTTTACACTTCTCTATGTCTTCCTCTCATTTTCAGTTCTCTGCTTTTCCCTTTGGCCTCTCTGCTGCCCCAAGGGTATTCACAAAATGCCTAGCGCATGTGATTGCCTTCTGCAGGCGCTTCAGGCACCTTCTCTCAGTCAATTGTTGCAGGATCTGCAGTTCACCATCTCTCATCTTCAAAGTCTGGAGTTCACTATCAACTTTCAAAAGACCATCCTACCTCCTTCTCAGGATCATGTGTATCTGGGATGGAGAATTCAGATGGTGCCAGTGTTGGCCTCTCTTCTGCTTCCAAAGGTATTGTCGTTGACAGCCTTCTTTCTGTCACTTCTTCCTCTGATTGCCATGCCAGCCAGGGGAGTTCCTTCGGCCCTGGGATTCATGGCCTCTTTTGTTCTGATGCTTCCTCTTGCCAGACTGCATATGCGAAAGCTTCAGTGGTACCTCAAGTCAGTTCGGCTGCAGCATCATCACCCTCTGAATTTCAGTGTACCTTTCCTTTCCTGTATCAAGAAGGAAGTTGAGTGGTAGATTCTACAGTTTGATCTCAACCCAGGCCAGCCTTTTCAGCTCCCAGTTCCTTCTAAAGAGCTGTTCACTGATGCCTCAGACATGGGGTGGGGGCTTCTCTTGGTTAACTGAAGGTTCAGGTTCTTTGGACTTCTCATCAGAAGTCAGACAATATCATTGTCAAAGAGATGAGGGCTCTGATTCAGGCACTTCAGGCTTTTCACCCCCATGTTTTCTCTGGGCCCCTTACAGGTGTACATGGACAACACTACAGTGATGTGGGATGCCAACAAGAAGGAGGGGCACAAAATCTTACCTCCCCTGCAGGATGGCACTTCAGGCTTGGGAAGTGGCTCTCAGCTATCAGTTAACTCTTCAGACAGTATACATTCCTTTGGAGCACAGTCTTGTAGCAGACTCTCTGAGTAGGTCCAAAACACAGGCTCACGAATGGATGCTTCACAGAGATGTGTTTCTGGACATTGTTTATCTGTGGGGTATTCCTCAGGTAAATCTTTTTGCCTCCCCTCTGAACAGCCACCTTCCTCAATTCTATTACATAGTGCCATACCATCTCTCATGGAAGATGTTTATTTAAAATTACCGCTAGAAGCCGTACTAAATGAGAAACCACAAAATTTATTTAAATGCTAAAATACAAACGTTTTTCGTCCAACACTGTGGTTAGACTTCTTCAGAATAAATCCAAAACAGTAAACATTTCTTATCAAAGCATATTTATACTGTGCGCCAAAATAATAGTATAATTAATCCACAGATGTCTTAAAGGCACAAACTCCAAAATTAAAACAAGAACTACCATAAGTCCGATTAGTTTATAACTACAGTAATAGCAAGCCCAAAAATGATATCTACTATCTTATATTGATTGTAATTGCAACAACAAATAAATAAATGAATAAATAAATACTAGCCAAAGAGTGTGTACAATCTAATACTGATATTGGCATATGCAAGTTGTGGGGAACTAAAATATATATATATATATATATATGTTGTGCATCCTGTACAGGTCGTATTAATACGCTTCATATTCTGAAAATCATATTGATACATTTCATATTTAAAAAAAATATATATATATATACTCATCTGAATAAAGTTAAAATTAAATAAAGTTAAACTACATATAAAAAGAACAGTCTAAGCTGACTTAAGATCAAGAAAAATCTCAAATTGTGACTACCTAACATTTGGTGTATTAAAGAGACATATATGTGTATGTGAAATTGATTTAAAAAACATGTAAATACACCAAAGTAAAAGAATTAACATTCAAGAAAATGTTCATGTTAATACTTACTACTAATGCCCTAAATGGTATTAATAATATAAAACAATGTTAAACATATTGAAAATTCTAAACATTAGTATTGTATGTTAAAAATGATGTATGCAGATAACCTAAAAAGCCCATGACAATGTTTTCATAAAGGACCTTATCTGTCCAAACTTCTAAGTTTCAGTAAACACATTAGGGAGCATTTTTCATTTAAACCTGGGTCAGAATAGGCATTAAGTTTAATTTGCCATAGTAACTCAAAAAACTTCAAAGAGACCAACAACAATATAGCATGGGTTCAGCATATCCCCCACCTCCAGTTTCTCAAATATGGTCAAAACGGCAGGTGAACAACTAATGTTAATAAAGATCAAGGTAATGCAGCAAATCAAGTAGCAGGTGCTATGATGCAACAAAATGTTACTGCGGACACTTTAGACAATGAAAGGGTGGAAAGTGATGACATCAGGAGAAGTGAAAGAATCAGAGAGTGTAATGCTATTTATAATAATAACCAAATAAGAGTTGAGCAAGAGACCACAACAACCAATGGTCAGCAGGGTTTTCAGAAACGCAACCAAAAGAAAACATGGAACAGGAAGAAAAACAACAACCGCAGGAGATAACATCTAATGACTCACAAGTAACTTTGCTGTGTATAATAAAAAACAAACAAGGAGATTTTAAAGTTTATAACTTTTCATCCTTTCAAGTAGCAGAGTCATTGGTGGACATCCTTTCAAAAGGGTTGACCTTTGTTCCAACTAATTGTATGAATTTGGCACAAACCATTTGCGATTTAAAATTTTATGTTAGAAAGTTGAATTTAAAACAACTATTAGGAGGTCAAGATTTCACTGGTAACAAATTAAGAGTCACAAGCTGCTTCAACCCACCATTGCACAATACATTGAATACTTTTGAAAAAATTTGTGAGTTAGATCTCAGAAAATTAAGTGAGAAGAGGTCAGAAAGTAGCTATAATCTAACTAAGGATAAGAAGGATACTCTCCAGGTGTTGTTGATGGCAGATGTAAGGGTTATGAACCCGGACAAGGGAGGGGGACTTGTAATGATGGATACACCAGATTATGTAAAGAAAATTAAAGATATATTGACATCAGATACATATGAAGTAGCATCCATTAATGAATATAATAAATCTAATCAATTTATTAAAAGCTTTTTAAATGAGCTTTTTATAAAACAGAGAATAGATATACACACATTCAATTATCTTATAGTTGAATCTCCAAGGGCACCCTGTATCTTCGGGGTACCCAAAATACATAAGAACATCAATGATCCCCCATTTAGACCCATCGTGGACGGCAGGAGGTCATTCATGTATGCTTGTGCCAAATTCATAGACGAAATAATGAAAAAATATGTTGTAATGGATTCATGGATAGTGAAAGACTCGTGGGTGTTTTTAGAAAAAGTCAATAATCTCACATTTTACAAAGAGCATAATTTTTTGACAATTTATGTAAAAGACTTGTATACCAGTATCCCACACCAGCAAGGCATAGAATGGGCAACAGCTAGAATGAAACAGAATGGGGCCCCAGATGATGAAGTCACATTAGTGCAAGAGATATTAGACGTGATTTTGTCATATAATTTTCTATTGTTTGATAATCAATTTTATATCCAAAAGAAAGGAGTTGCAATGGGATCCCCCTGTGGATCGAGCTATGCCAACTTAGTGATGTCATACTGGGAAAACACATATGTGTTTGGTAATCAAGCTTTGAAAGATACAGCCAAATTTTATGAGAGGTTTATTGACGATATTTTATTGATTATTGAAGATGATGATTTGGTAGCAAGTAATATAGTGGATATGCTCAACAATTCCACTGATTTCCTGCATTTGACATATAATTTTAGCACTACCTCAATTCCATTTTTGGACATTAATTTATGTAAAAATGTCAAACAGGGGGTATATGAAGCAAACATTTTTAGAAAGCCCACTTATTCTAATAAATTTCTCCACTTTTCTAGTGCACACCCAATGCACCAAAAAAGTCTATCATCAAAGGCCAGTTAGTCAGAGCTGCACGCATGATAACCACAGACATTAACTTTAAAGAAGAATGTATGAACTTAAAACAAACGTTTCTGAACAGGGATTATCCGACTTCCATTATAGAAGAATTAATAGAAGAAGTTACATCTAAGAGAAGTAATGGACATTTTAAACCCATTTTGAAACACAATAAGAGAGGACAGTATAGCCCCCCTATGTCAGGGAGTAATGTAGAGACATATGGTCTAACACATCAACAACAAACAAGCACAGAATTTCATTTTGCATGTGTTTTAAAGTTCTCGTTGGATTATCGATATATAAAAGAAATTTTGATAAAAAATTGGGCCTTATTAAAAGATGATAACATCCTCATGTCCAAACTGGGTACTACACCCAGGATAGTTTGGAAAAGAGGTCTAAGTTTTAAAGAATTATTACATCAAAAACAACCGACACATGCAAGGACATCCAATAAGGGGATGATGCAATGTGGCAATTGATAAAACAAAAATTCCCCAGTAGTACAGGATCCAATGAAGGCTGTCCCACAATCGTAGTAAAAAATGCAATCCACAGATAATCCAAAACACGTACAAGATTTATTAGCGATACAAAAAGTTAAAAATTCGCTTTCATTTCCAACACAGGAAACTTCATCAAAATGAAATGCCTTTGTTCTAACCAAACATTTTATATCTTAGTTAATTGCATTCAATTTAAACACCTTAATCAAATAGCTGCATTTAAAGAAACAAAACACTGTAGTTTTGCGTATGTCTGTTTTCATAAAACAAATGTCATGAAAGCTTATAAAACACAGAAATAATAATAAATAAGATAACATTTCATAATGCATTGTATGTTAAATCAAAATAAAAATATATATGTATAAATTAATATTAATCAAAATTCCTATGCACCAATGTGTATATATGTAAACAGTGTCAATACTCCATAAAAATACACAGTATAAAATACCAAAAAAGTATAATAAAATTGTCCTTGCAATTGTCCTTACTGCCACTATATGTCATTAGGTATTAATATTAATATCAATGACTTTTAGTTAAGTACAAAAAGAAACTTTAACTGCAACTCGAAGGGAGTTGTATACGTGGCAGTTTGCCAAGGCTGTCCATCTTTTTACATAGGCAAGACGGAACGTAGGTTGAGGGATAGAGTCTATGAACACTTGAGAAGCATCAACCTGCAAAAAGAAGAAAATGCCTTAGCCAGACATGTCCTTTCCTATCCCCATCACAAGTTCCAGTTTAAAATAATTGACCAAATCACACAAGATGCTAGGGGAGGCCCTTTTGGTCTCTTACTAGAAAAGAAAGAGTTACTATGGCAAATTAAACTTAATGCCTATTCTGACCCAGGTTTAAATGAAAAATGCTCCCTAATCTGTTTTACTAAAACTTAGAAGTTTGGACAGATAAGGTCCTTTATGAAAACATTGTCATGGGCTTTTTAGGTTACCTGCATACATAATTTTTAACATACAATACTAATGTTTAGAATTTTCAATATGTTTAACATTGTTTTATATTATTAATACCATTTAGGGCATTAGTAGTAAGTATTAACATGAACATTTTCTTGAATGTTAATTTTTTTACTTTGGTGTATTTACATGTTTTTTAAATCAATTTCACATACACATATATGTCTCTTTAATACACCAAACGTTAGGTAGTCACAATTTGAGATTTTTCTTGATCTTAAGTCAGCTTAGACTGTTGTTTTTATATGTAGTTTAACTTTATTTAATTTTAACTTTATTCAGATGAGTATATATATATTTTTAAAATATGAAATGTATCAATATGATTTTCAGAATATGAAGCGTATTAATACGACCTGTGCAGGATGCACAACATATATATATATATATATATATATATATATATATATATATATATATATATATATATATATATATATTAGTTCCCCACAACTTGCATATGCCAATATCAGTATTAGATTGTACACACTCTTTGGCTAGTACTTATTTATTCATTTATTTATTTGTTGTTGCAATTACAATCAATATAAGATAGTAGATATCATTTTTGGACTTGCTATTACTGTGGTTATAAAATAATCGGACTTATGTTAGTTCTTGTTTCAGTTTTGGAGTTTGTGCCTTTAAGACATCTGCGGATTAATTATACTATTAGAGTATTTGGCGCGCAGTATAAATATGCTTTGATAAGAAATGTTTACTGTTTTGGATTTATTCTGAAGAAGTCTAACCACAGTGTTGGACGGAAAATGTTTGTATTTTAGCGTTTAAATAAATTTTGTGGTTTCTCATTTAGTACGGCTTCTAGCGGTAATTTTAAATAGTTTGGTTTAGTCTCATGGAAGATGGACACCATTCTTTCCTTGAAAGGAGAGGTTTCTTTATGCTTTCCCTCTTCTTCCTCTACTCTAAGAGTCCTGCAAAAGATTTCAGCTGGTCTCCAAAAAATCTTGCTAGTGACTCCCTTTTGGCTGAGATAGCACTGGTTTCCTCTCTTAATTTAGCTGGCCGGGGCAATCATCACAAGTTACCTCACTGGTTGGATCTCCTCACACAGGACAAGGGGGTCTCTCATCCATCCCCACTTGTCCACTCTGCAATGACATTGTAGGTGATAGGGTTTTGATCCCTTTCAGGCACCTGTTTTCTGAGGACATGCTCAGAGTTTTATAGGAGGCAAGGAAACCCTTAACCAGAAAATCTTATATGTCTAAATGGAAAAGATTTTTGGTCTGTTGCCATGCTTGTAACAGGACCCTTTCTTCAGCAGGGGTCCATCTGGTCCTCTCTTATTTGTATGAGTTCCCCTAGTATGGTTCAGCCTATTCTTCTGTGGAGGCCCATTTGTCAGCCATTTCTGCTTGTCTGCCTTTGAATCCTTTTTGTGACTTCTCAGTTTGAGGTCAAACAATTTCTTAAAGTTGTTTTGCATATTAGGCCTCTAAGAAAACCTGTTCCTCCTCCCTAGGACCTTCATTTTTATTTTGGAAAAATTGACTCGGGCTCCTTTTCAGCTGCAGATTCTGCTTCTTTGCAGCATTGTACCTTGAAGATTGTTTTGTTGCCGGCTCTTACTTCTGCTGGAAGGGTTTTTGAGCTCCAGGCCCTTATGGCCATACCATCATTTTTTCACAGGGACAGGGTGTCCTTTTGTACTAATGGTTCTTTTATGCCCAAGGTAGTCATTAAGTTGTCATTGAATCAGTTGGTACAACTCCCTTCCTTTTTCCCCTCTCCTCAGTCTGCTAGTGAGAGGGTCCTGCATACGTTGGATTTGCACAAACAGCTCAGGTACTATTTGGCTGAAATTAAGACTATTCGTAAGTCTAATTAGCTTTTTGTTTCCTTTCATTCCAGGTGTTTGTATTTGGCTGTATCTAAGCAAACCATCTCCTCCTGCATATCTAAGGCCATTTCCTGTTGTCATTCTTTTCATGGAAATCTCTGACTGCTTCTTTTAGAGCTCATTCCACTAAAGCTGTTTCCTCTTCTGGTGCCTTCTTCAAGTAGTTGAAAACCAATTCCATCCTTGAAGTTGCTACTTGGTGTTCAGTGCATACCTTTACTAAACATTGTAAGTTGGATATGGTTTCTAGGGCCAGAGCAGGTTTTGCTGAAACCATTGTATGTGGATCTGTTAATAGCTTTTCTCAGCCTTCCACCTCCCATTCTGTTTCTTGAGCTTTTTTACTTTGCCTTCTATAATGAATACTGTAACAGTGATGTAGAAGGACAATACAGTTGTGTAAAATCTTACCATAACAATAGATGTCCTTCGATCCACTGATGCACTATTCGCTCCCTCCCTCCAAACCCCACTTGTTTATTCTGCATTTTTCCTTCTGGATGTGCTATGGCAACTGTTCTCATCTGGGGCAATTCAGTTTTAAGGAGTTGCGCCCATACATACCTTTTATGCCCTATGTTCTGTCTGGGAGCATAAATGTGATGTATGGTGCAAACAAGATGTCTTTTAGTCCTTTTTATACTGACCGAGCATTGGGCTGCCCAGGGTAGGACATCCCTTCTATAATGAATATTGCAACAGTGAAGAGAAGGACATCTACTGTTATGGTAAGATTTTTACACAACTGTACTTTATACACCTAAAAATGTGTTCTACCCTTTAACCAAACTCTGTCAAATGAAACCAAGTTCTTCTACAAAAGAAATAAAATTAAGTTGTACTTAAAAAAAGTAGATGAAGGTGGTTGCCACAGCACATGCTCAGTATATGGCTGCCACCTATCAGTCACTTTGTAGCGTCAGAATTTTAGTGATGTTTGATTTGACTAAATGTACCATCTCCCCAAAATAGCTGAGAGGTGAATGTAAGGGAACACTTGGCATCCATAATTGCTCTGTAAGCAGTTTACAATCTTTGCATTAAAAATGGAAAGCAGAACAAGGGCAGAGGTTGGGATTATATTTAAATTGGTTGAAAGGACAGTAGGAAAGTTCATGGAAGGGCTGCAGCAAATAACAATAGTGGAAGGGCAGTAGTACTATATCAGAGATGAAGCGAAGAGGACAAAAATATTATTAGGAGCATAAAAAGTCTAAAGAAAGAAAGCAACCAGTCTCTATAAATGGGAGGGAGTTAAGGGAGTTATAAGTGGAACAGAGGAGGACATACAGAATGATGACAACCAGAAGGGATGAGGAGCAGATGCCTAAGGGGTGGTGTGGGGTCTGGCCAAAAGGAATCTTGAATTCATACCTCTTAACTGTACAGATTTTTGCCTTATATTTTTGATGTGTTCCTCATAAAATTTGTACTTTCTTGGCAAATTGATGGGGACCGAATTCACTAAATAATGGCAGACATTTGAGTTTCAGACTTGATATTATTCAGGAAATGTGTGGAAACATAAAACCATTTATTCTAGCAACTTTCTAAGTTTATAAGAGTAATATTTAAATTTTGTACCTATTTTTCAGGCTTTATCCCCCCATAATTCTTGGCTTTGTCCTGATTTCTTGTGCTAAGAAATTGAGAGGTTTGCTTGAGATATATTAGGAATGTTAAGAAGACAATGACAGGTATTTGAGAGTTTTAAATGCTAGGGAGAAATTTGACAAGGCAGATCAGGTAAAAATTGTGATCAAATGCTCTAGCCAAACTTTCCCATGTCAGTATGGATAACACCTTGGGTTGCTACTTAAAAGAGATCATTGGCCCAGTGGAAGTAATGCTGTCAATAAAGTCAAAATAAAATAAAAATGAAATAAATAAACAAATAAATACATTTTTTTTTGCTTTTGAGAAAAAGAATATCAGGCTGCAAGAGTAGGAGGAATGGCTGGTGATAGCTAAAAGGACAGCTAAGAGGCTGGCTATGGAAGAAAACATGAAGAAGCAAAGCTGATAGTGAAGCAGAGATGTTTTAGAGGTTTACAGGACACCTAATCACAATCTTTATAACCTCATTTGATGGTATTACCCAGCCATCAAGTGAACACATGCACTCTGAAATCCATCGTGACTGTATCAACAGAAGTTATCCTAAACACAAAGTATCCACTAATCTAGTAAGCACATGGGGCTACATTATTTCTTTGACAGCTTAGGTTATCGAATGCTCAATGATCGACACCTAAGCATCAAAGTTTCAAAATCGCGAACGGCCATATAAGTGAATTCTTTCCTCGGGAAAGAATTTGCTTGGCCATTATTGGGGATTTCCCTTTCACCAATGTAGAGCGATCTCGGAGTTGGTATATTTAGTTGGGGGGTGTGGGGTGGAAGCCCCCCACTATATTTAGGTTGAAAAGTTAATTTAATTTCTGGACGGCCTAGTGAATTCTTCCCCGAGGAAAGAATTTGAGTATGTGGCTATTCGTGATTTTGAAACTTCAGTGCTTAGGTGTCGATCATTAAGCATTTGACAACCTAAGCTGTCGAAGAAATAATATAGATCCAAGCACACTAATTGCCTGATATCCTACAACAAATACACCTGAAATAAATGTCTTTGCAGGGCAACAAGCACACCTAGCAAGTTCTATGTCTGAATCTTTGCCCTCACCCCCCCCCCCACAACTTACATTTCTATTATATTGTATAAACACAAACGAAAGGAAAAGGAAACCAATGGTACTGAGCTTTATCAACTATTTTTGTTTCTCTGTGCTTGCACAATGTTCAAGTAAGAAAGTTTACAATGAAGCAGTACTGCTCATTAATTGGAATTTATAGCCACCAGCAGTATATGGCAGGCATAGCAATGGCAGTTTGGGGCTCAATCAGAGTGGATTTGCCAATTAGGCTGATAATAATGTGCCTCTTACTGGTAATGTTATGAAGTTTCTTGTTTGTCATGGAGGAAAGAGATCTGTGGGCTGTACTAATCCTGAGGGTGGATCATACAGAGCAGTGTGAAAGGTCAGTGGCTACTTTCACATCACTGGTTGGATCTATAGAAGGATAGACTTAAATGATGCTACCATACATAGTAATAGTAATGCTACATCAGGGATATATTGTGTACTTATGGCAGCCGTGCAGATTAAGTGGGGTGCACCTCATGAACAATTTGCAAAGGACAGCTGCTAGAATGCTGAAATTCCTAGTAGGGATGAAGTATGAAAATGACTTACAATACTTGGCATGTCCATTTTGAAAAAAGAAAGAGAGAGGGACAGAGTGTGAGTGTTTGTTAGATGCTTTAATTCAAAACATTAAGGGTATGAGCAGCTAATAAGCTAGATCCTATAGTCGTGAGTTTGATTCCCTCAATCTCCTTTTGCCTTGTGTGTGACCTTAAACAAGTCACTTAACCGGTCACTGTTTACACATTGCCCCTGAAAAGTGACACTTCTATCTAGTGAGTCTGAAGGTTTATAAATAAAATATGGAATTGAACCTATGAATACTGTATTCCCATGGGTAGTGAGCAGAGCAGAATATGAGGACAGGGTGAGTGAAAGGACCAGAGGTGGCAATTAAGTGTGGGAAAATTCAAGATTTATTTAAGAATATATTATCAGTGCAGAATATGGATTCAGGAATGTCTGGCACAGCCAGAAAGTTCTGGCTCCATAGAGTTGGCATATAAAGTTAAAAGGTATATGTCACAATTTACACAAACATGAGCTGGTTAGGACTTTACCCTCCTTACATGATGTGTCTGAAAATATGTATGTGTGTGTCTATAGTAGAAAAACTTATCTGCAATGCAGAGGCTTGCTAGATCATGGTTCTGCTTCTCAGTAAATGTCTATATATTCATTAGTAGTCTGCAGTTTTAAATGCTCATATAAGTCAGAAGGATCATGGTCTGTTTTGTCTTTTGTTTCATTTGCCTTCTGAGGAGCTGTCAGTTTCTATTTCAGTAAACTCATGTTTCCTGTGAAAGCAGTCACATGTAAAGGTGTAAAGAACAACTATTCACACAATTGTCAGATAGTTTACATAACCTTTCCCACTGTACCTTCACAGCAGAAATTTACGAACCTAAGAAAAAAAAGCTGAGCACACTTTTTGTAACAGTAAAAGATGAGCTTACTTTTCAGTTTTATTTCTTGGATCACCTTTTTTAATGTATTCACTTTATTTGAGTTCAGAATAAGTCTGTAATCATGAAGAAGTACATCTAGGAAACTAACAATGAAGTACTCATTATCAGAAACAACATAAAGGTTAACTACTTCACCTGTTAATCATAGAAATATAGTTTGTTTTTTCTTGCCTGGTTATTTAATGCAACAGTTTTAGAAAGCAGCATTCTAGTTTGTTAATTTAATAAAAAAATAAACCACCTAGAAAATTACTTAAAAGTTTATGAATGTTAGCATTTATATAGCTGCTTATTGGTAGCATTATGCTTGGTATTTTGCTCTTTCTATAAACTATTAGTATGACACATGCCCTTAAAAACAGAAGGAAGTGTCCGTGTGTGTGTGTGTGTGTGTGTGTGTGTGTGTGTGTGTGTGCGTGTGTGCGTGTGTGTGTGTGTGTGTGTGTGTGTGTGTGTGTGTGTGTGTGTGTGTGTGTGTGTGTGTGTGTGTGTGTGTGTGTGTGTGTGTGTGTGTGTGTGTGCATGTCTGTGTGTTTGTGCATATCTGGGTGTGTATGCGTGTTTATGTTTGGGTTTGTGTGCATGTACAGATGTGTGTGCATGTGTGTGTGTGTGTGTGTGTTTGTGTGTGTGTGTGTGTGTGTGGGGGGGGGGTACGTGCATGTCTGTGTGTTTGTGCATGTCTGAGTGTGTATGTGTGTTTGTTTGGGTTTGTGTGCATGTCTCAGTATGTGTGTATCTCTGAGTGTGTATGTATGTCTGGGTGTGTGTGCAGTCTGAGTGTGTCTCCATGTCTCGGTGTGTGTGTGTGTGTGTGTGTGTGTGTGTGTGTGTGTGTGTGTGTGCGCACACGCGCGCATGTGTCTGGGTGTGTGTGTACATGTATGGGTGGTTGTGCATGTCTGGGTGTGCGTGCTTATCTGGGTGCATGTGCATTTCTGGGTGTGGGTGCATGTATGGGTGCTTGTGCATGTGTGGCTGTGTATATGTGTGTCTTGGTATGTGTGCATGTCTGGGTATTTGTGTATGTATGGATGTGTGAGCATGTATGGGTGTTTGTGCATGTCTCAGTATGTGTACATCTCTGGGTTTGTATGCATGTCTGGGTGTGTGTACATTGGTATGGTGCAGCTCTTCGCTTAGCAGTGGTTAGCAGTGCCCTGTGTAGATGCAAAAGCCAGTTCAGTTTTTCTGTAAACAGCTGTCAGTAAAACCCTTCCTGACTAGCCTGATAGACACGGGCATCCTGAGGCAATGTAGCAATTGTCTCATGTATACTGACAACAACTTATTCTTAAACAACAAATACTTTATGTGAGAGATGTAGTTACACTATGAAATTGGAGGCAAGATTCTCACATAAGGACAAATTGAATGCCAGACAAGTTATCAGCACACACACATTTCCCACACTAAATAAGGAAACAACACATAAATCCACATATGCAGAAGTACGCACTAACAACTTACCGAAAAAAAAAAACAGAGGCCTCCCAAATGGAAACCACTTACACACATAAGAATTAAAAAAATGACCACAACACATAATAACACACACACACCAGTGTCTCATCAAATCAGCCCATAAGGCATAACACCACAAAACATAATGTATTGATCATAGGTGACAACTGTGAGACACAGATGTTGCCCTTAACAGGCTGGATAAGGAGCGGGTTACCATTTGCTGACTATCAGGTGGCAGGATTTATCAAGTCACTCAACCACTCAAGTCACTCAACCACAAGTACAGGTATAACTCCATCATAGTTCATGCAGGGGTGAATAACTTGAGACGTACCTCACTGGACTATATGAAGAGAGACATGACTGACCTTTCAGATTATGTGTCACAGGTAGGTATAAGCCTAGCCTTAAGCAACATCAAGGATGATGCCACAATACAAACA
Organism: Protopterus annectens; assembly: GCF_019279795.1. Classification (NCBI taxonomy): domain Eukaryota; kingdom Metazoa; phylum Chordata; order Ceratodontiformes; family Protopteridae; genus Protopterus; species Protopterus annectens. Next base: position 1,313,590,507 of record NC_056726.1, on the reverse strand, counting down.
AAAAAATCATTGACTTTAACAATTGGTTTATCTTCTGGTATCAATCCAAGGGGATCCAGTATCTGTCAGCCTGAGAAGACATGGTCGGCAGACCATGCTGCTTTGCAGAGATGGTCTGCACCTGTCTCCCCTGGTTTTTTTGAATACTGGCAAAGGCATTAGTCACCCCTATTGTGCCTTTTTTAGGCAGTGTCAAAATTACCAACCTCCTAACATAACAAAATCCTCTCTAGATAAACTTGAGGGACTGCTGCATAATGGTAGGAGACTACACTCCCTGGAAGCACTCCTCACTTTGGAAGATGCTTACATCTGTGCAGTCACCGAGACATGGTTCAAAGGCATGGAAAGCACCCTGGTCATGGAGGGCTACTATGCCTTCCATATGTTCAGACCACAAGCTGAGTATGAAAGAACCAAAGGAGGAGGTGTATCCATCTGCATTAAGGATAAGTGCACTTTGAGACTGGTCAAAACAGTATGACTGTCTTGAGTTACTCCATGTCCCATTAACTACAGGCAAAGCCATCATAACTGGCTATAGGTCCCCCACCATGAAACAGGAAAAGCATACTGCATAATTGGACTTACTGAAGATACTTGCCATACAGCCCAACACCCTACTCATGGATGATTTTAATTATCCTACCATTACTGGGAAACATACACAACCACAAACATGCTGGGTCAGAGGTTCTTGGACTTTGTCAATGCAAATGCTCTGGAACAGCTAGTCAACATACACACAAGAGGCTCAAATGTCCTGGACATAGTACTCACTAACATTCAAGAGCATTGCACTCCACCCTGTGTGATGTCCTCCCTGGTAAGAATAGACCACTAATTTTCTGAAGTTTACTATGACTAGTTCAATGAATAGTATTGATTTTTTTGATGTTTCTATTATTAATAATGGTGTAAGTTTAGAGACTACGGATTTTAAGAAATTGGTGCATAAAAATAAGTTTCCACATCACAACAGCATGCATGCTGATTTTTTTTTACTGTGATAACCAGTAATAAGAATTGTAAATATGACTTTGTTCTTGTTTTTATTAATGTTACCTTATTTGTTATCTTGTTAACATCATAGTTATATCTTGGAGCTTATCTCCCCAGGCCTCTACTGAAAATTGACATGTATCCAGTTAGACTAGCCCGGTCAACAAATGTAAAATAAAATAATAAAATAAATATAATGAAAGGACAATTTATGAGAATGAGTAGACTTAATACTTCAATGGATGAGTGTTATGAACAAATTAATGAACTAAAGCATGATTTTTTTGTTGAGAGGTTATAATGAAGACCTCCTAGATAGGTAAATTGAGGAGGTTATTCTGTTAAGGGATACCTTGGCTAGACCCAATTTTCAGTTGAGTAATGACCATGAATCTAGGGATTTAGAAGTTGCATTAAGGAATGAGAAGTTATGTTATGTTACAACATATAATAGAAATACTATTGACATAAAAAGAATAATTATTAATAAATGGTGTATTTTGAGATCTCTACCTGATTTACAGCCCTTTAATGATAAGATGCCACATTTCTCATATTGAAATTGCCCTAGTTTGAAGCAAAAACTATGTTATAAAGATATGTGTATGACAACAGAAAGGGATTTATGTAACAGGGATTCTACTATTCCATGCTACAATTGCTATTGTTGTGATGTTATTAATAAGGGCAGTATTATGTTTATTCATCTGGTTACTGGGAAGAAATATGAATTTAGATGTTTTGCTACATGCAATACTACACATATTATATATCTTGCTACTTGTAAGAAATGCTCTGCATTCTACATAAGGAAATCCAGTAGAAAACTTAAAGATAGAATTATTGAGCACAGATCTGATATAAGAAGGAATGTCAGTACCAATTCATTAGCGAAACATAATAGTTACTATGGAAGTGACCATAGTTTTACTTTTAGGGCCATAAATAAAATAGTTAAAAATATTAGAAGGGGCTATATTAGGTTAGAAATTAGTGAATATGAATGGATATTATGAACAAATGCTGATATTTTTCTTGGTATTAATCAAACAGGATCATTGAAACCAGTATTGAAATACAAACAATTGTGTTTACATAAATGATTTTACTTTAAATTTTTAACTGAATGTTAATTGAATAATTGATAGGTTGTGTGTGATTATTCTATAATGTTGACTGTTACCCATTTGTGTTATACACTGATGAAGGGTTTGTTTAACTTGAAAGCTTTGTCTTTGGATTAAACAGTTTCTTTTAACAGCGTTTTATCTAAGTTCCTTTTTTGATGAAGAATGGACCATAAATCAGTCTTGTTCAATGCAATTATAAAACCAGATACTTCATCAAGCTGAAAATCCTTAAGAATATTTCAAAGACAAACTACCTCCTACTTAGTGCTGAAATAAGAAGTTTCAAAGTCCCCTCGAATGCCAATAACATGGACTCCAATCCAGAGGTTTACACCAGTACCCTGTATAACCAGTTGTACAGAATCAGCTGTACCTTACCAGGTTAAAACTAGATCTTGCCGAGAAAATAAGCCACCCTGGTGGACCCCTGACTGTACAATGAAAGAAAGAAACTAATACCCAAGAAAACGTTGGAGCTGGCTCAGCAGAGGAAGGAATCCCTCTCTAGCTTAAACAAACAAATTAAAGATCTTGTCAAGTTCTTCAAAGCTAATTACAAAGCAAAAATTGCCTCCCTAGCTAAGGAAAATCACAATGTATTCTTTAACTATGTCCACAATCTAAAAGTAATTACCCAGCTTTGTGCTAAACTGCTTGTGAATGGCACCACCCATACTCAACCCGAGCCAACATGCTAGCTGACAGATTTGAATCAAACTTCACCCTCCTGTCTCTTCCAGTCATCCCCCAAAGTATACCTGCCATCATTCCTCAGCCTATTATCCCAAGATAGCAGGTTATCTTGATGCTCTCCAAGGTGAAAAATATGGCATTAATAGGACCAGACAACATCCCAGGTTGCCTTTTAAACAACTTAGGACATTACCTAGCAGATCAGCCTGGATCCCTGTTTAACCAAAGCCTGTGAACTGGCTATGTTCCAGTAGAATGGAGGACAGCAACAGTAATCTCTCTGCACAAAAAGGAACCCTCACCAACCCTGGGAATTATAGGCTCATCAGCTTGACTAGCCTCATCTGCAAGACCATGGAATAATCATTATGGACCTTATTAACAAGGATATAGGTAATCTCCAAACTCTGGACCCAACCCAGTTCAGATTCATTGAAGGTAGATCATGCCTGTTAAACATGGTTGAATTCTTTGAGAAAGTCACCAAGGCCCTGGATGTGGGAGAGACAGTCCATACCACCTATCCTGACCTAGCTAAGGCATTTGACACAATCTCTCACTCAGGTGTTATAGAGAAACTCTTCAAGTTGGGATTTAACCCCTACATTGCCAGATGGGTAGCCAACTGGCTCACCGACAAAGACACATACTGTCAAAGTGGGTGACTTCCCCTCTAGCAAAAGACCAGTCATCAGTGGCATACCATAGGGTTCTGTGCTGGGCCCCTTACTGTTCAGAATTTATTTCTCAGAAGCCCAGGCAAATTTGGATGGCCTGTGGCTGACCAAGTATGCTGACAATTGCAAAATGGGAGCAATCATTGAGTCCCCCAGTGATGTCAATATACTGCAGACAGGGTTAACACAGACAAATTATTGGTGCCAAAGCCATGGATTAAAGCTAAATGCACAAAAGTGCATTATTATTCCCTTTGGGAAAGCTCATATCCCTGCTAATTACATTATAGACACTGCTACATGATCTGGGTATTCAAGTTGATAACAACCTGAACTTTGACCACCACATAGTCATAGTAGTAATGAAATCTTTCTATGTGGCACATATTATAAGTAAAGGCTTCACATATAGACCTAAGGATGTTATAATTCCATTATACTCAGCCCTCATCAGACCAATAATTGAGTGCAGTGCTCCCTTTTGTGTGTATCTCACCAGACACTTGCAACAATTGGAGAGCACAGAGGTTTCTCACCAAGAAATTACAGAGTACACAAAACAAAACTTATAGTGAAAGACTGAAAGCCCACTGTATTCTCTCTCCTACATGTTGGTAAGGGAAGATCTGTGCCTAGCTTACAGGGCAATCTCTAACTTGGCCCTGATGGAAATGCTACACATTCATGAATCAAATTGCATGAGAGTCACTAACTTTAGGGATCTTATCCTAGCCTATGACATAAACAGGTCATGCTGGAGCAATAGATACATCTCCCAGAGACTGCCACTTCTTTGGAATGAGATTGCAGTTCACATGAAAAAGAACACCTCCCTGACCCTCTTCACATGCAACCTAGATTAATGGATGGGTGACCACAGATACACTGTTGGGGTGGATCCCATATCCCTCCTGGACAGACAAAGTCATTATTAACTACCCAAGATCCTTACCTCTGCCACTGACAATTGGGCAACTCGGAATAAATATGGCTAGGCTTGTAAGGGCTTTAGGGCCATTAGCCTAGTAACCTTCGATGAATCTATGAACCTATGTCTGGGTATATGTGCATGTCTGGGTGTATGTGCATGTCTGGGAATATGTGCATGTATGGGAGTGTGTGCATGCATGGGTGTTTGTGCATGTCTGAGTGTGTGTTCATGTCTGGGTATGTGTGTGCATGTATGGGTGTTTGTGCATGGCTGGGTGTGTGTGTGTCTGGGTATGTGCACGTGTCTGGGTTTGTCTGCATGTCTGGATGTGTGTACATGTCTGGGGGGGGTGCTTGTTTGAATGTGTGTACATGGAAGCTCAGTCATCCTCTATCCCTTCTATTGGCAGCTTCAGTGTCCTTGGTATTCTGAGACAGCACAGGAACATCCTAATGCTCAATGACAAACAAGTAGTACTGGAGTAACATGATGTAACCTGATTTGAGAGGATGTGTTAGTTCGTCAGAATTTTAAATTCTCAAAACTCATATGGTCAAGATCATATGATCGGCAATTTAAAATTTTGAAAACCAACAAATATGAAAAACACAATTTTGGCAAGGGGACAAGTTTCTCTGCATCCCAATACCCACTGCTAATTATATATACTAATGCCAGGACTGCACTATAGTGGGGAAAAGGGCACGTTTCCCAATCCCCATGGAACTGCTATCTCCTTGCATCTCAGTCTCTTTTTCATAGTTATTTTTTGAGTTTTTACATTGTTGATGACATGGTCTTGACCATATGATGTTCAACAATGTAAAAACTTTGTAAACTAATATAGACCCATATGAGAGAGGTGCAATTATCTATGTAACTTGGAGGTCAACATCTCTCCTACCCAGATGGTTAGTGACTAACACATAAATTCACCAATATCTCCCTTGGAATATACTAGTAACATGCTGAGTATGTAAAAAATCATCCCCCAGCTTCAAAGAATCAGTTCTAAGGAGTCTCAGGCAACAATCTGCTAACACAGCTCCAACATAAGCACATAGTCTACAGGCTGCAGACTGCAAATCTTTCTCTGCCACAAAGTGTCTGAGCAAGAATGTTCTAGTAAGTGGTGCTTCTTTCATCAGGCACACCATTTATACACTCACTAGGCTGGAGAAAGACAGGGTACATTTCTGTTGCTAGGATCTGTGATGTCATAAGGCCCTTACAGACAGGGCTAAGCCTACTACCTAGTAAACATCTTTAAAAGGGTCATGGAAGCCCTGGATGGTGGCCATGAAGTACACACAACATACCCTGATCTAGCTAAAGCCTTCATCATGGTTCTTATGCTGGTATTTTCAGCAAAATTAAAGATATAAGCATAAATTCTTACACTGTGTGGTGAATATCAAACTGGCTGTCATACAGAATACACATAGTTAAAGTAGCTGGTGCCATCTCAGAAAGTGAAAGGCTGACCAGTGGTGTCGCCTCCAGATGCATTGCATTAGGACCATTCCTATTTAGTATCCATTTCTCTGACCTTCAAATCAGTAACCCAGACCTGTAGTTAACTAACTTTAGAGATGATTGCAAGCTAAGTGTTATTTGCTTAATTTCCAATATCACTTCACTGCAGTTTAGTGTACATACTGCAAATAACTTACAACACTGCAGTTCATCAAGAATCGGTCTTCCACATTTTGCCAAAAGAAAACAAGATAGTTTTTTATCAGAAATTCCAATTATTTTCCTGTCTTTGATTGGAATGCATAACAAAAGTCTGCAGAATATATATAAGGGTCATGGTTGTTCTCTTCAAAGAAAATGTATTTGCTTTGGGATACAGAAATATTTTAATTAATTTAATTCAATAAATTGTAAGTTAAAGTGCTCCAACGAGATTTGTTTGTCAAAATATTATTCACTGAATCATACTTCTTTTGATTGTTTCTCATTTAGAACAGCTTAATGTCAAAGGGTGTGTCTTCTTTCATAGGCAGACTATGGTTTTATGAATTCTGAGCCACAGTTATGAAGGTAATGCATACTCTGTCATGTCAAATGATTTGTAATTATCTTCAGATCTGAATTCCGAACTTGTCAGCTGTAAATACAGTACTTTAACAAAGTCCAGCATTTTTACATTAGAATTTAATGAAATGGTTATGAGAATTTTGAGGATGTGCATGCTGTAGTAGTTGACAGTTCCATCATTTCACTCGTGCTAGCTTTAGCTTGTGATATTTTATTTGAAAATTACAAAAGTACTTTGACTGTACATCTCATAAACATTATCAGTAAAACAGTAAAAATCTTACTCAGTGGCCTCAGAAAACATCCTGTCTATGTTTATAAGAAGTATATTATATGCCACTTTTTCTCTTACCCACAGGTGCCACATGAATGCCAGATGGTGAACATTAAAGAACTGGCATAGGGCTCTGCACATGTTTTCCATGCACAGGACAAGAGCTGCTGCTGTTATACACTAAGAATTATGGCAGAACTAATACGTAGGTTTCAGGAGTGAAACGAGAGTTCATTTTGTTCAGTTCTTTAAGAATATGTTGGTCAGCAGCTAAGACCTGCCTTTGCAGAGTTAGATGGAGAGCAACCCAAGTGTGTCTGCAAAATAATAGTCCATTCCCAGTGATGTCTGCAGGAATAAGGGGCATACAATATTTTGCAAAATTAGCTCCGGGAAGAACACAGCCTAACAACTATAACTAACATCTCAGGAATTTAAAAGGCTAAACACCACATCTTAACAAACAAATGGGGTTGAAACACTTTAATTTACAAATAAAAGCATTTCAGAAGTTTGAAAGTTTTTGCGGTCCTCTGTTTAACGTCACCATATGTGAGGAGACAACCTCCCCTACTAGCATTAGTAGCAACAGTTACTAGAGTACAGATGCAAGTACTTCTGCTCTGTTAATGGCTCACAAGGAAGTAGCCAAGCCAGATAAAGTCATACATGTGGAGCCACTATCTACACTAACTTATCTTGTTCTATGTCAATGATACTCATTCAGAGAAGCTACTAGAATATGTATATGATCACAGGTTCAAACTTAACCACTTAAATAAAATCAGAGGCTAAAAATTATTCACTTACAATCAGTATGACTGGATGTTTCAAAGCAAGCCTCAGTTAATCCATCTACCTCAAAGCATCAAACCATATAAATGGGATTCCAGACAGTGTGTCATTGATAAACAACAGCATTACATCACGTCTCAACATTAACTCTAGCCATAGATAACATGAAGCTGCATCATCTCAGCTAAAGTTTGTGAGATTGTTTGTATAAGATATACCTGATATGTAGTACATACTGTATATTCCTTGTTAATGCATACCATGACCAACAACATTGACATATGTCAAGGATTCCCTTTCAGAATAAACACAGACTGGACTACCTTTTTTAACTTGAATATACGGGTAGAGGTAACAACCAAAGTAAACAGATGCATCTCCTGGGAAAACAGCAAGGTGCTCTACAGTACAGAGTAAACAAATCAGTAGTCACCTCACAGAACAGCATCCTGTACAAACATGCATGACATCATTGTGGTTGCATGAAACCTAATCTGCTATACATAACAGTTGCCACATTGTAAGAATTCAGTCAGGTGAATGATGGGAACATTTGAGAAAGAGTCTGCCTTGGGTCCAGTACAAAAGAGCCATAGATTAGGAGTCAAGGTACTTTCCAAATATGCTGTCTCAACACATGTATACAAATCCCAGTGCAGTCATTGAACTGCTCTACTTTATTACTACAACCACCCACCTCCTAAAGTCCAGACACTGAGGTAGTTATTCAATGACCAGACTATAGGTAAACAGATTAGGGAAGAGATTTTATATAAACGAGGAAGAACTCCAGAACATAGGTGCAATTCAAACTAGGTAGAGGGGAATACAGCCATGTCTAATGCAGGAGTCACACACAACAGGAGCATACAGATAGAACAAATGTGGATGGTGCAAAAATAGCAAAGGACCATATAGCTGAGATAGTGCTTAAGTAAAATCAATAAATAGAGTTGTAGCAGACTAGTTGTCAAGAGATGTCTAAACTTCTGAAAACACAGTTTTGGGACACTGAGCAAAGTAATCATGCAGTCTGCTGACAGGCTGACTAGTGCATGCGTGTGTGTGCGTGTGTGTGCATGTATGTGTGCGCGCATGCGAGTGTGTGTGTGAGGCTGACTAGTGTGTGTGTGTGTGTGTGTGTGTGTGTGTGAGGCTGACTAGTGCATGCATGTGTGTGTGTGTGTGTGTGTGTGTGTGTGTGTGTGTGTGTGTGTGTGTGTGTGTGTGTGTGTGTGTGTGTGCATGCACTCACTTGGGCTCACACGTGCATGAATATGCATATGCACTCATACATTTGTGTGTATATGTGTGTGTTTGTGTGTGCGTGTCTGTGAGCGTGTGTATGTGAGTGTGTGTGTTCCTTAGAGTGATTCAAGTCATTAATTTTTTTTTTCCTTTTAGGATTCTTAACAGGCTGGTGTGGAGACCTCTGTTACTTCATAAATACATAATTTATGTCCTAGCAATGCACTAATCTTATGATTATGACTATAAAAACAAATGATTTAATTTTTCTTTAAAAATGTCCATTTCTGCTAATCAGCATTTTGTTTTCACTATTGGAAAGCAAATTAACATGACTTATATGCTAAACTGGTTTATTGTGAATGGGTCTGCACAACTATAAAATGAACTGCATTGCAAACTGATGTTAAATAGTGTTTTCTTATTTCAGCCAAACATAAATGTAGCAGTTAAACCACAACAGATTCAAATTTTTGTCCAGTTTCCATAGCCACATGAAACAGCATCAACACTAATGACTCTCTGTTACTAGAAAAGCAAGAACTATGTATGATAGCCCAAATAAAGTGACCCTCCACAATAGCTGATTGTAAAAATACTCTCTGTTTTTAAATATGGCCTTGACATTGAAACCCAGCACAGAGACTTATAGCAGATTTTGCAAAAATACCTTATTTGCTGCAGAAAGAGTATTTAGACTCTCCACTGGACAATAAAATAAATCACATCACTTGTATTTACATTTTAATTCATGCCAGCATAAAACCTTAACTATTATTTTGATACTTTTCCATTAACGGGACAGCAGGCAAAATATGCAGTCACTGTCAACTCACAGCGGCGTATTTGTTTCTGGTTGTAATGTGGTCCTCCTTCTGATACTGTTATTCATTTTCCCACATCAGTAGTGCTTTTTTTTATTGTGGTGTTCTGATTTTAATTTTGCCTTTGTTGTCACAGTAACTGTTAGGGGGGCAGCAGGCAAAATGTGCAGTTCATCTCAGCTGAGTGCGCCTTATTGGTTTCTGCTTTTAACTTTCTGTTCCTTGGCACGCTGTTATGCATTTTATTAAATGTCAGTACTGCTTATTTTATTCTTCTGTTCCACTTTGAATTTGGCCTTTGTTGTCACACTGCTACTAAGTTTTTCCTCACAAGTCAGTGCTGCTTAGTTTGCGTTTGTATTCTCCGTTTCATTTAGCGTTCGTTGTCGGACTGTTGCTGATTTCCTCCCAAGGCAATGCTGCTTATACAGCCACTTTTAGAAGCATTCCCTGTTACTTCCTAAATAGGAATTTTAGTATTGCAAAAAAATAAGGCAGTGCTCCTCTTTACCACCATGTGCTGATTTGCAACGGTCACTGTGTTAAGAATTGTAATGGTCTCAGGCAGGACTTAAAAACAGAAGTGCAGCTTATTCTATGAATATGGTCGGTCATAATTTTTCCAGCAAGCCTATTACAGAATCTGTATTTGAAAGGATATGTACAGAAGGAATTGAATGCAGTTGTGATAAAGAAATTAATCTGTTTCCTGAGGTTTTTTCAGTTCTTACTGCTAAATATAATCCCTTTAGGGATGCAGCATGTAAACCAAATGGGTTGATCAAAAGATAACAGCTAAAAAGTTTACTTTCAGAATTGGAGAAGCATCTGAGAAAGAATCGATCATTATCACTTGAGAACATGTTTTTCCAATAATGTATTTCCATTGGGGTGGTCCCAAAAGGACTTAGATTTTAGACATTCACATAAGCTGCGGTGACTTGACAGCAACCACGCATTTTGCTGCCCCATTAATGGAAAAGTACCACTATTTTCAAGTACAACAATTAGAAGGAAAGCTTGGTATATGTATGGATCACTAAGTTGAAATTCCCCCAAGCATCAGATGCCCGAAGATCAAGACGCCAAGGAACACTGTGCCACTTGCTGTTTTCATTTAGAAATCACTGTTGGTTTTATTGAGTGCACTGGCAATGACTCCCTTATTTCTGGAGATTTCTCCCATCTTTGAGTTGATATGCCCAGGGAATTGGTATATATGTTCAGGGAGAAGCTTGCCCCTTATGTCACATGGTGCAGGTGGGCTTGTCCCCCTGCAAAATCACTTAAATATATTACACTTTACCTTTTCATCATTCTGGCTAGCATAATTTTTGATGCTAAAGAATTTGATGTTTTATGTTTCAAAGTGGAAGTAGAAAGTTTTCTGTTACCATAACAATGCTTCCTGAATTTAATTTCTAGGTGTGATCCTCTGTTACTACAAAGGTTTAGAATCTGAATCACATCACAGTTACTTACCATATCAGTATGATGGCATGGAAATCTTGAATAACTCCAAGAGCACAAAACTGGTATCTCTGCATGAAGCTTAGCACATTAATGTACTCATAGTCATACTGCAGAGAAGCTGCATTGGAAACTGGATTCAATAAATTACCATGCTGTTCGTGTAGTATGGAGATTCCCCTTTTGTAACATAACCTCTGAGTTTAAAGCCCAAGATGTTATCTTCTTTTAGGCATATGCCAAAGCATGATGGCTCAGTGGTTAAGACCTCTATATCACAGGTCTAGGGTGCTGGGTAAGGGTTCAATCCAGACCTCCAATTAATGTGTGAATGTAGCCTGTATGATCCTCCTGGATCAAATACTTTGGTTTCCTTCTAAAAGATGCTGTTTAACTAGATACTCACACACACACACACACACACGCACACACACACACACGCATGCACGCACGCGCACGCAGACACACACACACACACACACACACACACACACACACAAAACACACACACACACACACACACACACACATATTTATATTATATCTATCTACCTATTTATATTTATCTATCTATATGCATTTATTTTTACCTTTGTGGGCCAGATTACATCTGAAAGGGTTGGAGATGTTGTAGTTCACTTATGTGGTTAATAAATTAAACTGGAAATTGAATACATCCAGCAACATTGTCTCCACTTTTATCATCATCCTAGTAACTATTCTGGCATTGTTTACTATAGCAATAATCTACACCTGGGTGTGGGTAATGCTGGATTTACCCACGGTTGGTGTGGTTTGGTCATGAGGGTGAAGCCCAAGTGGCCAAACAAAGACAACCGTGGGTATTACCCACACTCAGAAGTGGGTTATTGCTATTATACAATGACATCACTTAAGAAAAAAAATACTTATTTTTCTTAAATTATGGCATTGTTAATGCCACCTTGTTGCCCTTCCGCAGCTGTCTGGTATTCTGCGACAGTTCTGATGTACTATGCATGTGTATGCTTACGCAGTACATCAGAGCTGTGGGTGGAAGCAACAGAGAAAGCAAGATCTGTTGCTTTTTACAAAGTGTCTTGCTAAGTTAAAGGAGTTTAACATAGCGAGACAGCTTTAAAAAAAGCAACGGAGAAAAGAATATCTCCGTTTGATTCTCAGCTAAAGAGTCTTCTGTGTGGAGACATGTGTGAATGGGAGTACCTTCATTAAAGGTTGTACGTCAGGGCTGGCAACTTGGTATGTAAAAATCTGCTGCCAATCATTAGCGGACCGGAGATCTGCTGTGGCGACCACTAACCGGGAAAAGCTGAAAGATACAACAACTTTTTTTAAAGCTGTCTCGCTATGTTAAACTCCTTTAACATAGCGAGACAGTGTCTAAAAAGCAACAGAGATCTTGCATTCTCCATTGCTGTAAAAAAAGACATACTAGTGGAAAAAGTCCGGGCGACTGGACCTTTTTCCATTAGTATAAGTCTGATTTACAACGAGCACGCTGACCAATCAGCATGCACGTTTTGGAATATTAATGGGGGGATCGTTGTATAATGAGTCATAACTATCAGTTTTAACTTCAAATTTTTTATTACTTAAATCAAAGGAGTTTACAAAAAGTATTGAATGAATAGCTAGTATTACAAATCTGTAAATCTGTAAACAGTCCAAGTAACTCTGCTCAAAGAAAATTAGAGCAAGCATTTACAAATCAGTAAAGCAGCTAATAAATAAGCTAAGTTTGCAAATATAAACTAGTAAAATGCAGCAAAACTCTGCTCCACGAAACAGGTAATTATAGTCCAAAGCAAATGCCCTGCAATGCAAAACGTCAATAAATCTTCACTGATTAATGCCCAGATCAAAAGTCCCAGGTTATAAACTGGACTATGGCCAAAACTTCTCCAGCAAAGTTTCAAGGGCAACCAGCAAATGTCCCAGTATCATTGGAAACTGGCATGATAACACAAAACACAAACAGCTATAGTAAGCAAGCATCGATGTCCCCATTATAATTCAATAGTTCAAGTGTACTATATATAGACCAAAGCCCCTTCAAAATGCAGACTCCAGCATCACTGAATAAGCAAGGGTGTCCATCCACTTACTTAAAGCTATCTTAAAACTTGATAGTGGGTTACTTTCCCTAATGGCCAAAGGATAATTCCAATGGTACACAACTGAAGAGGAAAATGACCTAGCAGTGTGTGCACTACTGTAGGTATCTGTCATAAAAGTTACACTCCCACATCAGAAGTTGTGTTATTCTGTAGCACCTCTAAATTAAGGAAGTTCCTTAACACCTTGTCTTGTAATACTTTATAAGCAAGACATAATTTTCCTATTAGATACCTGCAAGAAACTGTGTAAACCCAATGACTTAAGCCTACAAGGACATTCGAGTTGCATGCCTTTGCTCTCATAACTTTCCTTTGAACTCCTTCAGTTACAATCAAGTCTCCTTTGTTATGATCATAACAATGGAAATTGTATTCTGATACAGGTCTAACACAGGAAACAAATAACTTAACCAATGTAGAAATACAATGTGTAGTAATGTTTTTTAAGATGTGCCCAGAAGGAAATAATGTTTTATTCTTTACTATTTGTACATGTCTTTAAAAAAAAAACTTTCATATAATAATTCTTAATCTTATCTATATCCTGAAGCAATAGGTAGAACAGAATTATCCACAAGTCCTGCTTTGACTGGAATCTGCCAAAGTACATTATATCACTTTTGACTGAGTTAACTTGTTACCCATTAGTCTTCATCCATAGATTAACCCGGTTGATATAGCTAGTAAAATTTTAATGGTCCTCTGAGTTAGTTATTAAAGTCCCAGTTTTAAATCATCAGCATGATTTTCCATGTAAGACTTATTTGATAGTGGTACATGAGACAATATTATATTAAAAGGCATCACTCCTCAGACCAGTCCCTGATAGACTCCTGATTTAACAAGTGCCCAGTCTAATGTAAAAAAAAAATAATCATAACTTTTTGGAATATACCTTTAATCCAGTTAAAAACCTCAGTTAATAATAGTAAGGTTCACTAAGGTGTGCTTCATAAATTCCACTAAAACATTGTAAGGAATAGTGTTGAAAGACTTAAAGTCCAAGAAAACTCCTCCAATACTTATTTCAAAATCTAAGACCTTACTGACAGGTTTGTAAAATTCTATGAAATTTTGTAAAAAAAAAATGCGGATGTGAATCTAATAATGGAACAGTTTTATCATCTTTGTCTAATAATGAAAGAAGACATCTTTCAAACCAATCTCCCATCAATGGAGTTAAGCTAAAGGGATAGTTTGAAATCCTATCACCAGCACCACCTTTACATATAAGAACACTGTTAGCAGATTTTCTATTAGATAGAACAAAATTACATAATAAACCAAAGGTCACATACAGATTAAAAGTAACACGGTTGTAATAATAATACCAGTGTTGTGATAATATGTTAACCATAGCCAGGCTCCAAAGAAAGTTGCTGGCAAAACTATCACAATAAAAAAACTGCAGACCACAAGGAACACAGAGCAGCAAATTCTAGCATAATGATGTTGTAGCAAAACCATATAACATCAACAGCAGATGAGCATCAGAGCACACCATATTAGTAAAGGACCACACTCATTCAAAAACTGAGGTCAGCTCAATCTTGTTAGAGCACAGAAATCTAACTCAAATACACACCAGGAAAAATAAAACCAATAAGGTGACATTATGACATCAATTCCTTGTGAAAATGACAAATAAGTTGTAAGCTCCAACAAATCCAATAAGTCTGCACACAATCAGAGTTTCAGGTCTGCCACTGTCCTGATACATAGTACAGCATTCACAAACATTGAAAAAAATGCCGAGTAGCAAAAGTTAATGAAATCATGAAAGTAGTCCTTTAGTACAGCTCCAGACATATAACTATGCATAACCAATAGTTAAAAATGACAAAAAAATCTCAGACTGCAAGAGAGAGAATAGAAATGCCAGAGACTGAGATAAGTATCCAGCTGCCACCATCTTGGAATTTCTAGTTCCAGTAAACACCCCATCAGTCCATAGTTGCTGTGATATTCTTTAGATTATCTTTGCATTTCACTATCCTTTCAGTAAGTTCTTATATAGTCTATCTACTAGTGATACATTGTTCCCATTAATTATCTTTGTAGTAATTGGTTTGAAACTGCTTTGTATTGGCTACCTACTGCCACCTCTGATCGTAGAAAGTGATATGACATTGGGAGATCCCAAGTGCATGAAAAAGTTTCTCAGTTCTAGCCAGTCAATTGCTATCAAGATTCCCTTCCTAAACTAGAATCTTCTCTCACCCTCTCCATAGGTTCATAGGTTCATACTAGGCTATCTGCCCTAGGGCATTTATAAGCCTAGCCAGAGTGTGTTTAGCTTTCGCCACCCATTTTAAATTAATTTTGCTATGCCCTTTTTCGAGGTTAGTATACTGTGCCTCTGTCTAACAGTGACACAGAAGTGATACCCAGGGTAAACCTACAATCTCCCATCCACTCATCAAGATTCCTCTTGAAGAGAGTCAATGAGGGACTCTGCCTAACCTGGAGTAGGATTTTATTCCAGAGTGAAGGGAGCCTCTGGGTTATGAATCTGTCCCTCCAGCATGTCCTATTTATTTCAGTGCTGAGGTTCAAGTCTCTCGAGCGCATAGCTCGATGGGATTTGGATTTTCTGAGGTGCAGCATGTCCATTAATTCTGGGTTGGACATGGCTTTATAAGTCAGGCACAGATCGCCTCTGAGCAGGCGGTATGCCACTGAGTAGAGCTGGAGTTTCTTTAACCGGGCAGCATATGGCATCTGTTTGTGCCCTTTGATCCTCTTGCTGAGGTACTTATGGGGTCTTTCCAGTTGCTGCAGGTGTCTGGTAAGGTACATCCCAAAAGGGGCATTGTACTCAATTATGGGCCTGATGAGGGATGAGTAAAGAGGCACGATGACCTCCCCTGATCTAGATGTGAATCCCTTCATGATTAGGTGGGCTATATAAAATGTTTTTCTAACCATTTTGGCCAAGTGGTTGTCAAATGAGAGATTGCTATCAACTTGGGTCCTCAGGTCCCTAATTACTTCTTCTGTACTTAATGGATTACTACCTATGTGGTAATTTGTGGGCACTTTGTTTTTGTCAAAGGGGATGACTATACACATTTTGGCATTTAGCTTGAGGACATGGCTCTGGCACCAGTTGTCTGTTTCTATGAGACCCTTTTGGAGGATGCTTGTGTTGGCTGGAGAGTCGATTATGGTGCCCAGTTTGCAGTCATCTGCGAACTTGGTCAGCCACAGTCCTTCCATGTTGGCCTGTACCTCCGAGAAATATATACCGAACAAGAGAGGTCCCAGGACTGAGCCTTGTGGGACGCCACTTGTAACTGGTTTGGAGTCTGACATGGCTCCAGCAATTCTAACCATGTGGGTTCTATCCTTGAGCCAGTTTGTAACCCATCTAGTGACATAGGGGTTTATATTTAAGCTGGTGAGCTTATCTATAATGTCCAAGTGGGGTATTGTATCGAAGGCTTTTACGAGGTAAGGTAGGCTGTGTGGACCACCTTCCCCTCATCAATGGCCTTGGTGACTGTTTCAAAGAAATCGACCAGGTTTAAGAGGCAGGATCTGCCCTTAACAAAGCCGAACTGGGTAGGATCCAGTGTCTGTAGGTCCCCAATATCTTTATTTGTGAGGTCCATGATGATCCTTTCCATAGCTTTGCAGACCAAGTTAGTCAGGCTTATGGGGCGATAGTTTCTAGGATCCGTTGAGGCACCACCTTTGTGAAGAGGGACCACTGTAGCTGTACGCCACTCTTTGGGTACATATCCTGTAGTAAGGCTGAGATTGAACAGTAGTTTTATGTTTGGGTTTAGCTCTTCTTGGAGTTCATGTAGGACGCAGCCCAGGACACCGTCTGGTCCCATTGATGCTGTGTATTTTGCTTTGGAGAGGGCGGCTCTTACCTGAGCATCTGAGATGTCAGGGGGGCAGCACTCTGCTGGGATAGATATTTGCCCTTTTGGTGAGGGGGGGGAGTTTGCGCTGAACCTGTCAGCTAGGATATTGGCAATGTCTGTGGGTTCGGTGTATTTTTTGTCATTTTGGACTAATTCTGAGCATATCTGGGAATTCCCACCCAGGTTCCTAACATAACTAAAGAAAGCCTTGTGATCATCTTTAGTGTCCTGTGCAATTTTTCTCTCGAAGCTGGCCTTAGACGATGTTATGAGTGCCCATAGATTTTTGCTAATACTGATCAGAGATGCCTTCCCTTTTTGGGATTTTGCTCTGTCATGTAGTAGCTTCCTCCTTCTATTGTATAGTTTGTTTATGGCTGGGGTCCACCAGACAGGATGTCTGCCTTTGGAGGATTGGGTCTTGGTTTTATTTGGGATTGCATGATCCATGCTTTCCTGAAGGTGTTCATAGAATGCGTTTATAAAGGAATCTACGGTCTGGGCCATATTTTCCACAGGCCCGGGGGCTTTGAAGGATTTCACCTCGGTTTTGAGGAATGTGAAATTTGCTTTAGAGAAGTTTTTCACTGTGGTTTTCTGGGCAGGGGGTGGGATCGGGATGTGAATATCCAGTGAGATTAGTTTATGGTCTGATCTTACCAGTGAGGGATACACTTCTGGTCTGGAGCACAGAGTCCCCATGTTGGTGATGATCAGGTCCAGTATGTTTTCCCCTCTTGTGGGAGTGGTAACAAATTGTTCCATAGCATTTGAGTTTATAAATTCTAGGAACCTTTGGGCTAGGGTGCTGGAGGTAGAGTAATGCTCCCAGTCTATGTTTGGGTAGTTGAAGTCACCCAATATAATGGTGTTTGGAGAGACCTTCATATTTTCCAGTGTTCTCAGGAAGGCCGACTGGGGTTCCTGGGTTTGGGAGGGTGGTCTGTAGCAGGCTATAAACTGGAAGGCAGTTTTACCCACTGTTAGTTGCACATGGATAGTCTCTGATGCTTTGTGCTGTGCCACCGACCTGGAGGTGTGGGTATCTTTGACGAATATTGATACTCCCCCTCCTTTTGTGGTTCGGTCCAAGTTTTGGGGCCGAAAAGCATGGTATGAGGTATAACCTGGTAGTGCTGGGGTGCTCTCGGAAGCCTTGAACCAGGTTTCTGTTACAGCACAGATATTGATGTTCTCCATGCTAAGGAGAGTTTTGAGTGCATGCATCTTGAGGTTTAGACTTCTGGCATTGAGTAGCATTACTCTTAGTTTCTTATCCCTTGTGATACCTATGGAGATGGGTTTGTCTTTTAAGCCTTGCCTAAAAGAGGCACTATGGGGGTAGCAAGAGCCTTTGCCAATATCCGAAAGCCCAGGGGTGACAGGTGCAAGCAGTCCCTAGCGAAGCATTGTGGCTTGTAGAGCATGTCATCCCAGGCTGACAGGCATTGGCTCCCCTTTGAATGACACCAATACTTAAGCCAATTGTTGAAACTGATAATCTTGTCTTCATACTGTGGCATCATTCTTGGTGAGGGTAAGATGCTACTCAAGGTCAGGGTCATACCGGCCTGGGCTACATGCTCAGAGAGCTCCTCTATGTCTCTTTTCATGTAGTCCAGGGAGGTACGTCTCAGGTCATTCACACCAGCATGGACAATGACTGAGTCATATTTGTACTTGCCTTGGAGTGACCTGAGTGCTTGTGTTATGTGGCGGATCCTAGCGCCGGACAGGCAGCGCACCGTGACCTTCTCCTTGTTCAGCCTGGTGAGCGAGACGTCAGTGTGCCTGACGATAGAGTCACCTATTACAAGTGTATCAGGTGTGTTGTTTAGCCTTAAGGGTTGTGACTGTTCGGCAAACTGGCTTTGTGAGCTATGTGTTGCACGTGTTTTGTTTTGGGGTAGTGGTTGCTTGAATGTCTGCTTTGGAGGTCTCTGCTGCTTAGGCAGATTTTTATTTAGAGCCTCTGAGTATGTTTTTGTGTGTTTATGTGTTTGATTTGCTGTCGTGGTAGGTCTATGTGAGACTGGAATTGTAGTGAGTGTGGTTTCCTTCTCCTCCTGACTAGTTACGCCAGTACTGAGTTGAGAGATTTTAGCCTCCAGTTTGGCTATATGGTTGCATCTCTCACATGTTGGAATTTGTTGGGAGGAGGAGAGGGTTGTCTGTGTACATGAGGCAGTTGTAACATTGCCTCAAGATTCCCAGATTCACCAGCTGGACCAGAGAGGAGATTGACAACTGACCTTTGGACATGCTAGAATAGTATTGGGAATTCCTTTATAATTGAAAAAAAGGGCCAATGGGGAACAAGGTACTCAAGGGGAGTTTGTGAGGGTGTAGTGCTTTTAATTTTTTAGTGCTGACTTATATAATTGCTTTAGTGAGCAAGTGCCAGGTAACTTAAATGCAATGTGTTACAGGTAACTTAAATGGAAAAACGACAAACAGTAACGTTCTTCCAAGTGAAACAAGGAAATAAGTACAGTAAGCAATGCAGATATCACTAGGGATCCACAAAAGCGCTGAAAAGCCGCATTTTAGGTGGAATTAGCGTTTCAGGAAAATAACAAGCATACAAACAAAGCTAGATTCAGCAGGCCTGGATCTAGTCTATGCTACAGCAAACAAGGTGTACCAATTTCAGTAAGAAACAGTTCAAATATGCAGGCACTATAAGCCTTTAACCAGAAATTCCCAGCTCAGAAGGGCAGAGTCCAGCCTCTCCTCCCACAAGAGTGCAGACCACGAACCTTCTTAATGTAAAATAACTGGTCTGAAGCCCAAGGCAAGTGCTTAAACCAGAACTAATACACTTTTAGAATAACAGACACTGAGCCCTCAATCAGCAGTTCCCAACTTAGAAGGATGTAAGCTACCTGTCCTGCCACCACAGTGCAGGCCACAAACCTTCCTAATGTAAAACAACTGGTCTGAAGCCCAAGTGCTTAATCCAAAAGACTTAGAATGACAGCTGCACTTTAATCAAGTTACTACCAAGCAGTAATAAATACAATTGAATACTTTAAAGAATGCCTGGATTAGTGCTCAAGTTATACAAACAAAGCTAGATGTGAGGAAAACCCTGTATGGGAGCAGATACAGTTACCACTGGGCTTCTTTGTGCAGCATTTGTATGACAGAATGTGAGTTAAGGCAATCTGCATGAATTTGTCTGATAAATACTGTGACAAAGTGAGGTATTGCCAGCTATGCCAGGAAATTAGGGCAATGGATGTGTAACATATGCCAGCATAGCTAGCTTTAGTTTTGTAAAGAATTATATGCCATTTGTATATCAAACAGATTTGTACAGGTGCTTGTGTTGAAAATGTATTTGTAAAGTTGTTTGTGTTAAAAAATGTACCAACAGTGGGTTCTGCTGGACAGAAAAAGAAGTGTACCTGTATGTCAGACTGTATGGTAACTATTGAAATGAATACATTGTAAAAGAGCATACAGGAAGAGAAGAGGTTTATCCAAGTCCAGCTAACTTTGAAAAATAGTTTGAAATTAAATTACTTGGTATAAGCTATAACAATTGCATCTAACAGGTCTCAATACAGCCAGAGACAAAAAGTATGTACTAGGAAGCCTTCTGTATTGTCGTTGGGGGTGAACTAATTGCTTCTCTGGAAGACTGGAAGTTTTAAATTGTTTTATGACTTTCAGAAGCTGCAACAAATCTTAGCAAAGCTCTATGTGTGTGCATTATTGACACATATGTGCGAGATTCTGGTTCAGTTTCTAGTAAAGGGGGGTAGTATGGGAACCAGAAGTCAGATGACCAGATGTATGTGATGTCATTCTGTAATCCAGCACAAAAATTATGTTTTAATAGTAGAGGAGACCGAAGTCTCAGAGCAGTCTGTTTTTGTATCTTGAAATAGAAGAATCACTCACCTACTTCATCTTGCCTTACTTTAGTAAGTAACCAGGGAATAGTATTTTTTTAGATCAGTCAGGAAAGTATAGTGAGATCAGTTAAGTACTGTTTTTCTGTAATTGTGTGTCCACCTGTGTTATTTTTAATATTTCCTGTGATTGTAAATGGATATTAAGAATTTTCATGCCCTTTTATTATTTATTATTAAATATATTTAAACTTTTTATTTTGGCTGATCTTTTAGAGAATATTTTAACCTTTGAGAGTACTTATATTTATTTGGTGACACTGTGGCCACTCATACAAACTTTACTGCATTGCTTAAACACTACCATTTATATTAGTATTAATTTCACTCAGTATAACTGGGTACCCTTGTAAGAGCCTAAGAGTAGCTGGCTTTGGAGTGTCTGGTGGCAGTAATTATCTTATAGTCTGGGCAAAGGTAGTAGAGTGAATAAATCTGTGCCAGCCATCCCTAGGTGTTGTGTGTGTGTATGTGTGTGTGTGTGTGTGTGTGTGTGTGTGTGTGTGTGTGTGTGTGTGTGTGTGTGTGTATGTGTGTGTGTGTGTGTGCACTTGCACATGCCTCGTGCGCGCATGTGTGTGCACGCGCGCATGCCCGCGCGAGCGCATGTGAGTGTGTGTGTTTGTGTGTGTGTGTGTCTGCAAATCAAATCTCAAAGAGTGTGTGTGTGTTGTGTGTGTGTGTGTGTGTGTGTGTGTGTGTGTGTGTGTGTGTGTGTGTGTGTGTGTCAGTGGGGACTCTTACTGGAAGCCTGGAAAGAGAGATAGGGAAACCCAGACACTGCACTAAGTGTGTGCTCTTAAGGGAAATTGTGCTTGATGCAGAGAGCTGCATCTAGAAATACTGTGTGTATCTATGTTTGTTCCAAGTGAATGTCCCTAACTGGTATCAGCAGTGAGGATTCAGGCTGCTTAATTACTGGCCCAGAGGGGTGACGGCACATATTTGTCAGCAGTGGTCTGGATATTAATTGAATGTCTGTAGCCTGAAAGCAGTTGTTACTGAAGATATGTGTACTCTTAGCAACTACAAAGTAAACATATAGAGTTTCATTTTCATAACGGTTTTATTTATTTACTTTTTTGTTACTTTAGTTTAGTCAGGTAGAGCAGGCAAAGATATTGTGAAAACCTGAAAGGCTGCCACCCCAGCCAGATAGAATCCTGTAAATAATTCTATGTGATTTGTAAATATTAATATAATCCACAGGCTGATTTTACAAATGTAAAACAGAATTATATGTTATGATTAAACTACATGCTGTGCTGACCTTCAAAAATGTAACCACAGTACATTCTGCTGGAAGAAAGCTGATAAGTCAAGCATTGTATAACTGTTTGATCTCAAACTAGGATCTGTGATGTCTGGACCAGCAAATTCTTTCTATTGTTTTGACACCAGAGTTAATTGGTAGATGTTACATATATAATGTTTTTTATTGCTGTGGCTTCCTGTAGGTGCACATTACAAAATGAAATGTAAATTTTGAGTTTCTGTTAGCCTGGAAAGCTAAATAAGAACTGTTAAGAATTATGTAATCTAAAATTAGTCAGCAGTGATGTATTATCAATTTAAGACTTTCTCAGAGAGACAGAGAGTCAGGGCATTTTGGATTTTATCTGAGCCTAAACACATCAACTCACCAGAACTTGCTTGCTCTGTATGTAAGTAGGATCTTAGAATTTAGTATTTCTCTTAGAAATAGATAGAAAATAGTAAGATTAGAAGAGCTGTTTTCTATATTTATGTCACACTATTCTACAGTTTTATTTTAAGCATTTTACTGTGATCTCTGAACTCTTGACTAGCATTGTGTTGAATTGAGGAGATTTGTCTTGTGTTTTTATTATTTATTATTAAATATTTTTAAACCTTACAAGTGTGGCTGTTTTGTGCAGAGATAATCTAAGCTCTAGAGTACATTGCATGTATATAGTGATACTGTCCAAGCCACTCCAATAAGCCTTGCTGTTTGTCATACTTGCTAACTGGATAATAATAATATTGCACAATAAAATGGACACCCTTTGGTAAGGGCCTTATTAGTAGCTGATAGTAGTGGTTGGAGGCAGTTAATTACTACCTTATAGCCTAGCAGAGAAGGGGGCATAGCTGGAGAACCTGTGCCAGCCTTCCCCAGGAGTGTCTGTGTGTTTGTATATAACTGATATCTCAAAGTGTCTGTGTGTGTGTGTGTGTGTGTGTGTGTGTGTGTGTGTGTGTGTGTGTGTGTGTGTGTGTGTGTGTATGTGTGTCAGCTACTTTGGCAGGGGCATAAAGCACTGGTTGGACAGAGAGGGTGCTGGAGGTTTAGCTTGACCACTAGGCTGAGACCTGTACCCTATAGCTGTGCCAGTGGGGAGTCTTATTGGGGATCTGGGGAGAAAAGGGGAAACCAGCCCCGGATGGACTTTGATCTTTGTATGCTCTTAAGGGAAATTGTACTTTACTGTGTGTGTGTACTTGTTATCCTTCCCAATGTGCATGCCCCTCATGGTGCTAGTGGTGAGGATTGAGGCTCCTTGATTACTGGACCAGTGCACGGTCATCACATATTAATTGTTTGGCAGTGGTGGGATATCCACATCAATCAACATCTTTCCAGGCTTGATAGTTGTTGCTGAAACACCTACCAAGAGGAGAAAATGCTGAGAGAAGAAAGGAGCCACTTTTGAGATTTTAAGTATTTTCTTCTGATTTATTTCTTAGAAAAACTGCATTGCCGCCTACTTTTCGGCATTCTCTTGCTTGCAAAAGTTGATATATGTGATAGAAACAGTATTTAGAACATACCCAGAGCCTATTTATTGCATTTTTTTTGTGTTGCACTTAATTTAAAATATTTTTTTCTGAAAATTGCATTTTACCTGCCTCTGACCTAGCACACACATGTTGGGGTCATTTAGTGCACTGTTCTGACTAGTTTGCTACTTGTGTGTCTCTGCTATCCTTAAACAAAAACAAAAAAAAATCTTGCTATTTTCCCACTTTCTATAATTTAAAAAAAAAGTTCAGTTACAGAGTTGCTGTTCTGAACTGTTTGTAAGCTTCCTGGAGGCTACTGCTTACTTGGGCTAAAGGGAAGTCTCTGTGTTCACCAGTGGCAGTTGTTAACACTGAGCAGCCTGCCTGTCAGGGGCGGCCCGTGCTATTGGACTGCCGGACTGCAGCCCCCTCAAAACAAAAATAAAAAATAGAAAAAAAAAGTTTCAAAATTCGCGGACTTCGCGCATGCGCAGTAGTCCAGACTACTGGTCTACTGTATGCGCATGCTCAAGGCAGTCCGGCAGTCCCGATAGGGAAACGCGAGGAGACGTCTGTGCACTTTAAAGTGCACAGACACGCTGGGATAATACATCGTGGCCGAACTGCAACAGCAGCAGTCAGGAATGGGAATTGCTGCAGTCTCGTCGTCGGGAAAAGATTTGAACTATCTCGCGAGTCTTTGGAGTATTGCGCGGGAAGGGTTTTGGGGTTTGGATCTAATGTACGTTGGATGGAGAACGGACAGGTAAGTGTGTTTGTATGGTGCTTTTTTCATTTACTGTGTTTGAATGTATGGTGCTTTCTTCATTTACTGTGTTTGAATGTATGGTGCTTTCTTCATTTACTGTGTTTGAATGTATGGTGCTTTCTTCATTTACTGTGTTTGAATGTATGGTGCTTTCTTCATTTGCTGTGTTTGAATGTATGGTGCTTTCTTCATTTACTGTGTGTATGTGTGTGTGTGTGTGTGTGTGTGTGTGTGTGTGTGTGTGTGTGTGTGTGTGTGTGTGTGTGTGTGTGTGTGTGTGTGTTATGTATCCTACAATAGACTGATATCTTCCGCAGAATAAATACCTTGCCTTTTGCTCATTGAGTACCTGGTTTGGAAGTGGTTTATCACTGCAAACACTACTGATATATTAATCATATCTGTGTGTCTTTTGCTGGTTTACACATGCCTGATTTTGTCCATCTCACATGAAGGATATTTCTTTAAAAATGTAGAGCGACATTAATTGCTACTTGAGGTCCTTGCAGTCAGCTGCCCTGTTGTAATCATGTGACTGCAACTTTGTGAGACCACTGCATCACCTAAGATGGAATCACAATCACTGCTTTGGCTAGATGGAGTCTCATATATAGGACTGACAGATGTGGAAAGACATCTAGATGAGCTAGAATGGGAGCTTTTTTTTCTGTTACATTTTCCTTTGGTGCTGAGTAGGAAATTCTTTTCTTAATAAGGTCTTCATTTATAATACCCTTCTGTGGAGTACAAATCTTCAAAAAAATGCCAGTGTAATGACCATTTAAAAGGGAGCATTGCAGATAGCTGTTTATTATCAGAAGATAAACAATTGTGCTACACTTTCTTTCTAAAAGATTTTTTTTAAAAACTGAAAACCCTTGCAATTTTTTAATGGATGGCAACTGTCAATCAGTTAATGAAAGTATATAAGCAGAGACACTGCCTGCAAAACAAATTTCTTTTTTTAATTG
This sequence comes from Protopterus annectens, assembly GCF_019279795.1. NCBI lineage: Eukaryota > Metazoa > Chordata > Ceratodontiformes > Protopteridae > Protopterus > Protopterus annectens. The sequence goes on along the minus strand of NC_056726.1, from coordinate 1,313,565,023 downwards.
GTCAGTAGATAAAGGTATGCAAATGTGTAACAAGCTGTTTACGTTAACAGGTCTGTACATTTCTGAGCAGATGCATACTTTATGAATGGTAAGCAAGACAACAATTCAGCACAGATCATTCTCTACATAAATTGTTTTGATAAGATTTAACAGTTTCTTGCCTCTTCATCTATTATGGCAGTTGTCAGTGATTTAACTCATGCATCCACATTTATGAAGTTATACCACATATTTTATTTAGTGTGCTCTTTGATTTTTACTGATAAATGTTGGCCCTTTGCAAAACTTTTATTAACAACAGAGCATCATGAGTTGTGTATTCCTAGGGTGTATTCACATGAAGCACTAGAGAATACCTTAGGCTTGAACCCTGTATCTTGGGTGCAGGTAGCAAGAGCCTGCATTCACTAACCACCACCATTTGTGAAAACTTTGCAGATTTTTGTCTCATATTTTGGTTCTGTTCTGTTCCTCATAGATCTGTGGTTTCTGGAGTTTTAATTCATTAAATAGTTGATGGTGCAGTGGTAGCATTGTTGTCCCACAGCTAGAGGTGCTCTGGTTTGATTCTTGACTGGGGTGCCTTCTGTGTGGAGTCTGCATATCTTCCCTGTGTTTGTGTGGGTTTTCACTGGGTGCTCTGGTGTTGTCTCATGTTACAAAGACATTTGTCTAGAGTGTTTCTCCCTGGGCCTCTGCTGAAAATTGGTTTCCGTTCCAAGTCAGACTTTCCTGGTTAACAAATATTAAATAAATTAAAATGACAGGCATTTGAATGTCAGACTTCATATTCTTCAGAAAGTACACGGTAACACAAAACCTTTTACTCTAGCAATTTTTTAAGTTTATAAGATGAATATTTGAAATTTGTTCCTATTTTGGGGACTGTATTCCCCCATTATTGGCTTCATCCATTTTTTGTGTTAAGATTGAGAGCTATGATGAGAACTGAATTCACTGAATATGTTTGGGGGATGTATTCCCCCATTATTGGCTTTGCCCAGGTGTTTTGTGCTAAGAGGTTGACAGCTATGGTGAGAACTGAATTCACTAAATGGCAGCCATTTATGTTTCAGTCTTCCTCTCTTTCACAAAACAGCTGATTTGGCATAGTGGTATGTTGCCCTGACTGTTTTGCACAAGGTCCTGGGTTCAAGCCTTAGCAGTGAAATATATGGTGGTAACATAGCATTTTAATCTAGCAACTTTCCAAGATTATACAAGCAATGTTTAAAAAGTGTCCTGGTTTTTTGGGCTTTTGTTCCCCTCCCCATACATTTTGGCTTTTTCCAGATTTCTTGTGCTGCAAAGTTGAGAGATACAGCTGAGTGTCCAGTAGATTTTACAAGAAGCTGAGAGCTGCAGGGGAAAAGAAGTTTAGTGCTGCTTATGTTGAGCCTGCTTGCATTGTTAATAGCACAACAGGTAATCTACTTACTTTTGATGAAGAAAGCTGTGGGTTCTACTCCCACAGTACATAGATGTATTGCTGATACTGTACTGTGTTGTAAAGGGGGTGCATACTGCAATCCTTTTTGGTGAAGATACCTAGTAACTATGAACCAGTTATGAGTTTGCCATCCATTCTCTATTGCAATATTACTAGGTTAACATTTTTTAAGTGTAGCATAGGCAATTTATTCCTCAAGGACAAGAGGCATTTTATTTGTAGATGAAACAATGAAATATAAAGTTGTTTGCTAGCATCAACCTCTTCATTAGTTACACATCTCTATAATGTGGAATTATTTAGAGGACTTTTACTTCTTCAGAGATTGTGCATATTTATTGATACTGGTGGAATGTAGAAGTTTGTGTAATCTTTTATGATGGAAATGTTCTGAATTGGGCAGTTTTGTCATTATTGGTGCATGCATTTTGTTTCATTGTTTACTGGAAAAATATTCAAAACAATAAATGTAAAACGCCCTCTAACAACTGTACTGTATTGTACAAGGAATATTATTTAATACAGTCAGGAAGGTGTAACAAAGAACACATTTATGTTTCATGTGCAAGGGGTCTATGATTTGAAAACAGCCCAAAGTTAATCTTTATCTGCCACTGGCATAATGTATTTTCTTTGAATGTGGGTTTCAATGCTGTTTCAATGAATGTGAGTTTCAAGGGCAGAGAAGTTTTAATGCTAAGTCTATTTTCATTGGGAGACTGCATTGCTTTGTTTAGCAGATATCTACTAGTGTTTGTGCTGCAAAATGCAAAATAAAACTTTCAAATGAAATCCAAATCATCGCAGAACTAAAGCAGTATGCACATTACAGTATTTATGGTAAATGGGGTGAAATGGCCAAGTAATGGGACATTGCAATGGCAGCAGGGGGAGGCTCCATTCGACCATGATTTTGTGAGGGGGGAAGGGCAGCAAACTCATAGACAGCCCCAGCTGAACTATACCTCTCAACTGTCCAGATTTTTGCAGAATGAATACATTTTTGCTTCTTATTTTTGGTTTGTTCCTCATAAAATTTGTGGTTTTCTGGCAAATCATTTAGGAATGAAGTCACTAAATAGTGACATACATTGAGTTTCAGACTTCATAACCTTCAGAAAAATGCATGCTAAAGCAAGACCTGTTATTCTATCAACTAAGTTTATACAAGAGAAATTTTTAGTACTGTTTGTATGTTCCCCCATATGTTTGGCCTTGTCCAGATTTCCTGCATTAAGAGGTTGAAAGGTACGTGCAAATAAATTTCTTTATAGAATTAGCCATATCCAAACCTCTCAACTGTCCCTGATTTTGGCTCAAAATGTTGCTCTCTGCCATAATAATCCCTCCGCAAAATGGCAATTTTTGATAGAAAATGTGGAGGGTTTACAATTAATTAATAAATAACTGTAATAATCAGAGTTGTAGATTACTTTTATTTCAGAAATGCATGCAGATTCTCTTATTTTATCAGCTGCTGAAGTTAACAGTACTAATATTAAAAAAGTGTCCCTTTTTTGACAGGTTCCCAGCTGTATTGTGTGGCTATTTTATATTTTTGCAGCACAGCTTTGGGGCGTTTTTCACAGAATTGTTGTTTTCTGGGAAATTAGTGTCAAATCATTAAAGACTGTATAAGCAAATAATGATAGACATTTGAGTTTCAGATTTCATACACTTCAGAAAATTTATACTAATGCAAGACCTACTATTCTATTATCTTTCTAGGTTTATAAGAGCAATATTTAAAAATTGTCCTTATTTTTGGGCCTTTGTCCCACTTCTATGTATGGCTTTGTCCAGATGTCTTGCTCTGAGGTTGAAAGGTATGACAAATGTGTCAGGGCCATCACCGTCAGCCGGAGATATTTCAGATTGTGACATACTTGTTGCACCCCACTCCCCCATGTAGTGACTCTGGATGTGTCCAAGCAAGGCAAGGAGCAGTTAAGCAGTGTAAGTGCGCAGAGTATCTCCCCATCCAAAGTAGACAGAAGTGGTTTTTCATCCGTCCATGATTTTGCAGAATGTTCTAGTTTTCTGTCAAATTTTATACTGTTGATTTATGCTTCTTATTATTCAGAAAATGCATACTGTCTCAGTGCCTGTTGTCCTGTGTTTTAGTAGCAATGCTTTAATGACCATCAGGTAAGCTTGTCTGAGATTGTAAGATGCAAGTAAGCATACTATTAAAGAATTACGAACACTGAAAGCCTTTTTGTTGTTGCCATGCAGAGAATATTTACATAACTAGATAATGTATAAGTCTTAGGTATTTAAATGCATATGATAGTATTTGTAATAATGGACAGGATTACAGTATTTTCAGAAGCTCATTGCATTTGTTGGAGACTTACAGTCATCTTTGCAGGCTTTATCTGTAAACTAAACAGAATGCCAATCTATCGTGTGGTCCATAACCTGTGCAGTAATTCTTTAAGCAATTTATCTTGAGCTTGTTTCTTGTTTGCTGTTCATATTTTACTTTGACCATGTTTTCTCCATGAAACAAGTAGATAGTTGTTGTGAGGCAGCAGGTATTTTTTGGATAAGAAACATTTTTACAAGTGAGGGTATCACAGAGATTGCTACTTTCAATATGTTACTTGGTACTTTTATAAAGCTGAATATAAATTATAATTAGAACTGCAGTGCAAGGAGAAGTGGTTCGAGTTGTGTGCTGCTTGTTTTTCTTATATTTCAGTTTGAATGGCATTCCAGTAATGTATTTAAAAAGTAATTTATTTTTTCATGCCTCACAACCTTTTTGTTTCCATCTAGATATTAAGTAAGCTGTCATGTAGCCAGTCTATTGAAATACTTTTTTTCTTCTACATTTCATTTTGTCTTAATTAGACTCTCATAATGACAGTTTGGTACCCAGGGCAGTGTATTTAATTAAAGTTCCAATTTTTGTGGTTTTGAGCATAGGCCCACCCCTTTCTAGTTGACCACACCCCTTCCCATTGGCCCCACCCATTCAGCTGTCAACTGCAGCCCCCCTTTGATTTGAAGTCACCAGCCGCCACTGCTGCCTGTCCCTGTAGGAGTGGTTACTGCCTAGAAACTGTAGTTTTATTGGCCATATTGGGTCAATTCCAAACTCCTTGATCTATCGCTCTTAAAACCCTGCAGCCGTGTGATTTTGGCATCTTTCCAGGCTTGATAGTTGTTGCTGAAGCACCTACCAAGAGGAGAAAATGCTGAGAGAAGAAAGGAGCCACTTTTGAGATTGTAAGTATTTTTTTCTGATTTATTTCTTAGAAAAACTGCATTGCCGCCTACTTTTTGGCATTTTCTTGCTTGCAAAAGTTGATATCTGTGTTAGAAACAGTATTTAGAACATACCTAGAGCCGGTTTGTTGCATTTTTTGCGTTGCACTTAATTTAAAATTGTTTTTTCTGAAAATTGTATTTTACCTGCCTCTGACCTAGCACACACATGTTGGGGTCATTTATTGCACTGTTCTGACTAGTTTGCTATTTGTGTGTCTCTGCTATCCTTAAACAAAAACAAAAAACAAAAAAAATCTTGCTATTTCCCCACTTTCTATAATTAAAAAAAAAAGTTCAGTTACAGAGTTGCTGTTCTGAACTGTTTGTAAGTTTCTTGGAGGCCAGTGCTTACTTGGGCTAAAGGGAAGTCTCTGTGTTCGCCAGTGGCAGTGGTTAACACTGAGCAGCCTTCCTGTCTCTGTAGGAGTGGTTACTGCCTAGAAACTGTAGTTTTATTGGCCATTTTGGGTCAATTCCAAACTCCTTGATCTCTCTCTCTTAAAACCCTGCAACTCTCTTTTTGTGCGGTCTTGCACACAGAGCAGCATCGGGCAGTGTCGGTTAGCTGGGCTATACTATTCCTGGTTCCACAAAGTCTGCATTGCAAATTTTCCCTTAGAACTAGGCAAGCCTCAGCTCAAGTGCTTCAGATCAACTGCTCTTATTGCAGCACTTGCATAACCCAAATCAGCACTTGTCCAAATCTCCTAGACAGCACTATTATTTTCCAAATCTCCTATACAGCACTATTATAATACAGTATAAGACCCTTGATTGTCCGCAAGACAAGTGAAATTTACTTTTCCAAGCATGTCCAGAGGTCAGCTTCAGGTGTACTCTCCAGTTCATCTGGTGGAATTGGGCATCCTGAGGCAATGTCACAACTGCCTCATGTATACAGCAACCCTCTCCTCTTACCTCTAGACACAAACACTTGTTGTTGTTGTTGTTGTGTCTTTCGGCTTTTCCCTGTTAGGGGTCGCCACAGTGGAACTCCAGTCCGCTAATGATTGGTAGTTGATTTTTACGTGCTGAGTTACCAGCCCTGATGCACAACCTTCAACGAAGGTACGCCCATTCGCGCTTGTCTTCACGCAGAAGACGCTCCAGCTGAGAGATGCAAATGCACAGCCAGACTGGAGGCTAAGCACTCTCAACCCATGACTGTAACAGACAGTAAAGAGGAGAAGAGACACACTAGCATCACACCACCAGTCACACATGGATCTACAAAACAAGCACCGGCAAAACATACACATAAATGCACAAAAACATATTCGGAGGCACTAGGTACCAATCTGAAAAAGAAACAGGGCCCTCCAAAGCAGACAAGCAAGCAACCTGCACTTCCAAACACAAGCCAGAAAACACATAATTCACCTCAGCAGTGTGCTTCATGACAGCCCCTAAGGCAAAACATCATACCCAACACACAAGTAATAGGAGACTCTATAGTAAGGCACACAGATGTTCCACACACCAGGCTGAACAAGGAGAAGGTTACTGTCAGCTGCATGTCAGGTGCTAGGATCCACCACATAACACATGCACTTAGGTCACTCCAGAACAAGTACAAGTATGACGCTGTCATTGTGCATGTTGGTGTAAATGATCTAAGATGTACCTCCCTGGACTACATGAAAAGAGACATTGAGGAGCTCTCTGATCATGTAGCCCAAGCTGGTATGACCCTGACCTTGAGTGGCATACTACCTTCACCTAGAATGATACCACAATACAAAGACAAAATGATCAGTTTCAACAATTGGCTAAGCTTCTGGTGTAATTCTAAGGGGATCCAGTGTGTGTCTGACTGGGATGACATGATAGACAAGCCTCACTGTTTCACCAGAGATGGTTTGCACCTGTCACCCCTAGGCCTTTGAATACTGGCCAAGGCCCTTGCCGTCCCCATAGTGCCTTTTTTAGGCAAGGCTCAAAGGACAAACCAACCACCATAACCAGCACAGGTAACCAAAAACTAAGGGTAATGCTACTCAACACCAGAAGTCTCAACCTCAAAATGCATGCACTCGAGGCACTACTCAGTATGGAGAAAATCGATGATTGTGCAGTGATGGAAACCTGGTTCAAGGCTCCAGAGAGCACCCTAGCACTACCAGGTTACAATTCATATCATACCTTCCGGCCTCAGTTACCGGAGCACAGTACAAAGGGCAGAGGTGTATCCATATTCATCAAGGATACCCACATCTCCAGGTTAGTGGCACAGCATGATGCCCCAGAGATCATTCATGCACAGTTATCAGCAGGCAAAACCACATTTCAAGTCGTAGCCTGTTATAGATCGTCCACCATGTCCCAAGATGCTCACTCAACATTCCTTGAGGCATTGGAAAATATAAAGGTCCTACCCAACACCATAATTTTGGGTGATTTCAACTACCCTGGTATAGACTGGGTGAACTACCAAAGTTCTAACTCCTATGCCCAGTGGTTCATAGAATTTATAAATTCAAATGCCCTTGAACAACTGGTATGTTCTCCCACTAGAGGGGACAACATATTGGATTTAGTCATCACAAATATGAGTGCCCATTGTACCACACCTGTTATCACTCTCTCTCTGGTCAGATCAGACCACAAACTGATAACCCTGGACATCTTCACCCCTCCACCTCCCCCAGTTAAATAAACCATCGTAAAAATCCTTTCCAAAGCAAACTTCAAACTACTTGCGTCAGAAGTGGAAAGCTTCACTATTCCCTTGCAGAAGGATAATGATATCCAGGATGCGGAATCCTACACCAAGGCACTTTATATGCATCTTCAGGATTGCATGGACCATGCTATCCCAAATAAAACCAAGACTCCTTCCTCAAGCAAGAAGAAACTAGTCTGGTGGACCCCGACCATAAGCAAACTATACAATAAAAGGAGGAGACTTATACAAAAAAAGGCCAAATCTCAAGTAGAAAAATCATTCCTGATCAGCATTAGTAAGAAATTGAGGGCCCTCATCAAGTCAACTAAAGCCAATTTCAAAATGAAAGTTGCCAAGGATGCCAAGGATAACCATAAGGCCTTCTATGGTTACATCAAAAACCTAAACAGCAGCACTCAGGTCTGTTCTGAGCTAGTACAAAATGGAATAAAATACACTGACCCCACTGACATTGCCAACATCTTGGCTGACAGGTTCAGTGCAAATTTCTCCCCCCCCCCCCACCACCACCTGCAGGGCCTATTACTATTCCAGGGGATTGTGTAACTCCAATTATTACTGATACGTTGGTTAATGAGGCTCTATCTAAAGCTAAAAACACTGCCTCCATGGGACCAGATGGTGTCCCGGGCTGTGTCATACGTGAGCTCCAAAATGAATTAACCCCGCATCTGGATACCCTGTTCAGTCTCAGCCTCTCGACAGGATATGTGCCCATAGAATGGCGCACAGCAACGGTGGTTCCCCTGCACAAGGGTGGGCCCACAACCGACCCTGGGAACTACCGACCAATAAGCCTGACCAGTCTGATCTGTAAGGCAATGGAGCAAATCATTATGGAACTCATAAATGGAGAGATTGGGAGCCTCCAAACACTTGACCCCACACAGTTCGGATTTGTCAAGGGCAGATCATGCCTCCTGAACCTGGTGGACTTCTTTGAGACAGTTACTCAGGCTATGGATAAGGGAAAGGTGGTACACACGACTTACCTTGACCTTGCTAAAGCATTTGACACCATTCTCCATTCGGGTATTATTGATAAACTCACCAACCTGGGCATAAACCCTTACGTCACAAGATGGATCACAAACTGGCTCTCAGACAGATCCCACAAAGTAAGAGTAGCGGGATCTATGTCTGAATCCAGACCAGTAATGAGCAGTGTGCCTCAGGGCTCTGTCCTGGGGCCCCTCCTGTTTGGCATATACTTCTCAGAAGTATTGGCAAGCACCAAAGGGCTGTGGCTGACCAAGCTTGCGGACGACTGCAAACTGGGTGCTATAATAGTCTCCAGCCGACATGGATATCCTCCAGAAGGGTCTTAATGAGACTGATGCATGGTGTCAAAGCCATGGTCTCAAGCTAAATGCTAAAAAATGTGTAGTAATCCCCTTTGGAAAAAACAGAGTACCTGCGAACTACCACATAGGAGGTAACCCCCTGAAATCTGAAGAAGTAATAAGGGATCTAGGGACCCAAGTAGAGAGTCAGCTTTCCTTTGATAACCATGTTGCCAAGGTGGTTAGAAAATCCTTCTATGTGACCCATCTGATCACGAAAGGGTTTGCATCAAGATCTAAGGATGTAGTGGTGCCCCTCTACTCTTCCCTCTTCAGACCCATTATTGAGTACAATGCACCAACTGGAATGTACCTGGCTATGCATCTCCAGCAGCTGGAGAGACCACAGAGGTACCTCACTAAGAGGATTACTGGCCTCAAACAGTTGCCCTATGCAGCATGATTGAAAAAACTAAGGCTTTTCTCTGTTGCATACCACCTTCTCAGAGGCGATCCCTGTCTAACATACAGAGCCATGTCCAACCCAGAACTGTTGAACATGCTCCATCTTAGCAAAACCAAATCTACACAAGCTACAAGCTCTAGGGATATAAACCTCAGCACAACAATGAATAGAACATGCTTGCGGGATAAATTCCCTTTGCAAAAACTCCCCTTGCTATGGAACAAGGTCCCAATCTACATAAGACAGAGCCCCTCACTATCACTCTTCAAGAGGAACCTTGACGAGCGGATGGGTAACAGAAAGTTCACACCAAGGATCATACCAACAGCTCTACTAGATAGGGGCCAAGGGTACTAGCTGCTAGATCAAGGGCCTCAGGAACAAACCAAAGGAATACCGCACAACATGGCTGGGCTAATATATGCCTTCAGGCAGATAGCCCAGTACCTACCTATGAACCTATGAACCTAATATTAATTGTTTGATAGTGATGAGTTAGCCACATCACATACTAATTTAATTGACTTGTAGTGGTGTGGATAGTGAATTCAGATCACAATTGTTTTATTTCTTTTGTTAGCTTAGTTAGTCAGGCAGAGCAGGTAAGCATGTCAGCAGAGGGGTATGGTAAGCTGACAAGGACTTAGTTGGCTGAGATGTGCCAGGCTAAGGGACTGGTGCATGGAAACCTCACTAAGGCAAACATGATTGCAGCTTTGGCCACAGCTGCATCAGAAAACAGCAATCAGTAGGACAATCAGACTGGCCGTGGAGATGTACAACACTCAGAGAATGGACAGCTCAACCTTTCTGCAGAGGACTTAAAAATCCATCTGGAGTTAAAGAGACTTGAGTTGGAGGCCAGGCATTTTGAAACAGAAGCAGCAGAGAGACTGAAATATCTACAGGCTGAGGAGAATGAGAAACTGCTATGCCTGGAAGCTGAGGAGAAGGAGAGGCAGAGGCAGCACGAAAAGGAGATGTCGACTCTTTGCCAGAGTCATGGAGGTAATGGGGAAGGAAACAACTGGACCCCAGAAACACAAAAGGTCAGTACATTTCTTCCATAGTTTACAGAGGGGAATAATTGTGATAGTTTCATTAACATGTTTGAGAGGGTATGTAAACAGTATGATGTTGACCAAAGGCTCTGGGTACGGTTCCTGACCCCCTTACTCCATAGTAAAGCCATAACTATGCTATCTAAATCATCTGACTGGAAATTTTTTGATTATACTGCTGTTAAGAACTGTTTGTTAGAATTTTCTAAGCTAACACCTGAAGCTTATAGGAAAAAGGTTTGTGAGCATAGACGCAAGGCAGATGAAAATGTGTGTCAATATGTTGCTGATCTGAGCACTTATTTTCATGGGTGGGTGAATGGATGTCACATCACCACTTTTGAAGGGCTGGCAGACCTTTTTGTGAGGGAACAAGCCCTTAGCACTTTGTCTGAGAACATGAGGATCTGGTTAGCTGATGAGTTGGGGAAGAAGGGAAACCTATACCGAGCAGGCAGGGCACCCCTGCACAGGAAGGGGACACCCAGCACTGCTCATAGGTGTAAGGGAACCCATGGTGGGCAGCCCAGACTGCCCCAACAGAATCTGCCAGTAGCAGGAGAAGCCACTAGTCCAGGTACACATCCAGGACCTAGGGTTAAATTCTTTGAATGCAACCAGTGGAGCCATGTAGCATACAGATGTCCATGGAGACAAGGTGGGGAACAAAAGGTGAGGGAGCCAGTAAGTAGGAAAGATAAAATGCCAACAGTAGGTTGTCTTGAGACAACCAGGGTATCAAACTACCATCCTGCAGATGTCCTGATAGGGAATGATTTTGATGAGGCATACCATGTGTTAACGCAGTTACATGCAGTCAGGCTTGGAGGCAAGCATGTGGGTCTGGTAGCCTGGGGGAGACCCAGTCAGACCGCATACTTGTAGCCAAGACTGGTGAGGTGATGATTTCAGGGATGGAGCTACAATTTAGCAGTGAGACTGTGGGTGAGACACAGCTGCACTGTACTGATGTTCCCTTGGACAGAGTGACTGCAAAGGTAGAAGTGTGTAGTAGTACACAGGCTGATAGTGGGGCACCGCTGTCTGAGGATGCCAGACTTCCTGTGGAAGGGGAGCTGGGAAGGGTTACAAAGAAAGAGTTGAGACAGGCTCAGCTCTCAGACCCTACATTGCAAGGCCTAAGGCAGATAGCTAGTGAGGCGCTTGATTCTCAAGGGCAAGGGGAATCTGTATATTGGGACAAAGGGTTACTGTATAGAGCATGGACCCTTGAGGGAGGCCTAGAAGGTGAAAGGATACAGCAGTTAGTAGTGCCTAGATCCTACCGTCTGGTGCTTCTAGCCATAGCCCATGGTAGTTGCAAGTCATATGGGCATAAAATGTACAAAGAGACATATTATGCAGAACTTATATTGGCCTGGAATTTCCAGAGATGTAACAGGACACTGCTGGACCTGTGAGCAGTGGAAAAAAGGTGGGCAAGGCAGGAGACAAGGTGAGAGCTCCTTTGATGCCTTTATCTGTGATTGAGGTGCCATTTCAGAGGGTAGCTATGGATATTGTAGGGCCTCTGAGTATCCCAAGTTCCATAGGGAAAAGGTACATCCTAGTGGTAGTGGACTATGCTACAAGTTATCCTGAGGCAGTGGCTTTATAGGTTCATAGGTTCATACTAGGCTATCTGCCCAAGGGCATTTATAAGCCTAGCCCATAGTTATGTGGTTTTCGCCACCCCTTTAGTTTGAAGAAAACTATGCCTTATTATTTTGTTGTGCCTCTGTCAAGCAGTGACACTGAAGTAATCCCTGGGGTATATCTGCGATCTCCCATCCATTGGTCAAGATTCCTCTTGAACAAGGCCAGCGAGGTGCTCTGCCTCACATGTACCGGGATTTTGTTCCACAGCATAGGGAGTCTCTGGGTGATGAATCTGTCCCTCCAGCACGTTCTATTAATAACCATGTCAAGGTTTAAATCTCCCGCCCTTGTGGTTCTGAGGGATCTAGATTTTTTGAGGTGAAGCATATTCATCAAATCTGGGTTTGACATGGCCTTATATGTCAGGCACAGGTCACCGCTGAGCAAGCGGTATGCGACTGAATAGAGCTGGAGTTCTTTCAGTCTGTCAGCATAAGACATATTTTTGAGACCCTTTATCCTTTTGGTGAGGAACTTTTGGGGCCTTTCCAGCTGCTGCAAGTGTCGGGTCAGATACATTCCGAATGGGGCATTGTACTCAATCATAGGTCTAATGAGTGATGAGTACAGGGGGACGATGACCTCCCTAGATCTAGATGTGAATCCTTTCATGATCAGGTGGGCAATGTAGAAGGTTTTCCTAACTACTTTGGCAACATGAGTGTCAAACGAAAGGTTACTGTCAACCTGGGTCCCCAGATCCCTGATGACTTCTTCTGTGCTCAGTGGATTGCCACCTATATGGTAGCTAGAGGTAACCTTGTTTTTCCCGAAGGGTATGACTATGCATTTCTTGGCGTTTAACTTTAGGCCATGGCTCTGGCACCAGTTATCCGTTTCTGTGAGGCCCTTCTGAAGGATATCTGTGTCAGATGTGTTTCCGACTATGGCCCAGTTTGCAGTCATCTGCAAACTTTGTCAGCCATAACCCTCCTGTGTTTGCTTGTACTTCAGAAAAGTAGATGCCGAACAAGAGTGGTCCCAGGACTGAGCCCTGTGGGACACCACTTGTGACAGGCTTTGAGTCTGACATGGCGCCAGCAACTCTGACCCTGTGGGTTCTGTCACTTAGCCAGTTTGCAACCCATCTTGTGATGTATGGGTTTACATTTAAGCCGATGAGTTTTTCGATGATACCTGAGTGGGGTATTGTGTCGAAGGCCTTTGCCAGGTCGAGGTAGGCTGTATGGACTGCCTTGCCCTCATCAATGGCCTTGGTGACTGTTTCGAAAAAGTCAACCAAGTTTAAGAGGCATGATCTGCCTTTGACAAAGCCAAACTGGGATGGATCCAAATTCTGCAAGTTCCCTATGTCTTTATTTATGAGTTCCATTATGATCCTCTCCATGGCTTTGCAGATAAGGCTTGTCAAGCTAATGGAACGGTAATTTCCAGGGTCGGTGGAGGCACCGCCCTTATGAAGTGGGACCACAGTCGCCGTCGCCACTCCTTGGTAATGTATCCTGAGGTGAGGCTAAGATTAAACAGCTGTCCTAACTGCGGGTTTAATTCCTCATTGAGTTCATGGAGCACACAGCCGGGGACACCATCCGGTCCCATGGATGCTGTGTTTTTTGCCTTGGAGAGAGCAGTTCTCACCTGGGCGTTGGAGATGTTTGGGGGGCTACAATCCTCTGGTATAGATATCTCTCCTTTTGGGGGGGAGGGGGGGAGAAGTTTGCACTGAACCTGTCAGCCAGTATGTTGGTCTCCATTGAGGCAGAAAAGGTGGAAAATGCATTGTTAGAGATTTTCAGTAGGGTAGGTTTCCCAAAAGAAATACTGACTGGTAGAGGTGGCAATTTCATGTTAGACCTGCTGGCTTGTCTGTATGAAGCACCTGAAGATCATCCCCTACCATCCCCAGACTAATGATCTTGTTGAGAGGTTAAACTCTACAATCAAGTCCATGCTATGGGCATTTGCAGACCAGTTTAAGAGGGAGTGGGACAAATATTTAGCCCATCTGTTGTTTGCTTACAGAGAGGTTCCCAGGAATCCACATGTTTTCCACACTTTGAGTTGCTGTATGGGCATAAGTTGAGGGGATCTCTAGATCTGATTTGCAATGTGTGGGAGGGTGAGTGTGAATCCCACAAGGAATCTGTTGTGGCATATGTCTTAAACTTCAGGACATGGCTCAGTGAACTCATGGGCTTGGCCCAGGAGAACCTGGCAGAAGCCCAACAGCAGAAAAAGGTCTAGTATGACAGGAATGCTTGAGCAAGGGAGTATGCTGTAGAGCAGCAGGTAATGGTTCTCATTCCTGTCAGACACAACAAACTGCAAGCAGCCTGGGAGGGAACCTACAAGGTGGAGAGGAAGGTAAGTGATGTTAACTACATGGTAGAACTGCTACGCAGGAGGCAGGAGCACAAACTGTACCGTGTTGACATGATGAAACCTTACCATGATAGGGACGCCCTTGTGCTGAGTAATTGTAGTGGATTGCAGGAGGAGTCTGAGGGAGATCTGGTGACTGATCTCCTCAGTGAGGCTTGGACTGACACCTCAGTGGGAGGGGTAGCAATGTCTCAGCAGCTATCTCCTACCCAAGTTTGAGAAATCCAAGCAGTGTTATGGAAGTTTGGGAACATGTTCACTGGGAAACCAGGGTGGACCCATCTGGTGCAGCACCAGGTGGATACAGGAACCCAAAGGCTTATTAGGCAGGCCCCTTATAGGGTGCCTGACAGATTCAAACAGACTCTGAGTGAGGAGATGGAGGAGATGTTGGAACTAGGGGTAATTCAAGAGTACAACAGTCCCTGGGCCTCCCCAGTGGTGCTGGTGCCAAAGAAGGATGCCAGCACCAGGTTCTGTACGTACTACAGGAAATTAAATAGTCACACAGAATCAGATGCTTACCCCATGCCTAGGACAGATGAGGCCCTAGAGCAGCTGGGTGGGGCTAAGTGTCTTACCACCACTGATTTTACCAATAGTTACTGGCAGGTGCCCTTGACTTCCGGTAGTAGAGAGGTCAGCCTTTGTGACTCCTTTTGGGTTGTATGAGTTCACAAAGATGCCCTTTGGGATGAAAAATGCCCCAGCAACTTTCCAGAGGCTGGTAGATCATATCCTAGTAGGAACAGGAGGGATTGCCCTTGCTTATCTAGATGATATTGCCACCTACAGCCATTTCTGTCAAGTGCACCTTCACCATATCAGGGAGGTGCTGGGCAGACTACAGAGGGCAGGGCTGACCATTAAGCTGAGCAAATGTCAGGTGGGTATGGCAGAGGTCTCCTACCTTGGACATAGAGTGAGGAGTGGTAGGATCAGACCAGAACCTGCCAAAGTGGAAGCGATTCAGGCATGGCCTGCACCTGTTACCAAAAAGCAGGTGAGGGCATTCTTAGGGACAGCAGGGTACTACAGAAAGTTTGTCCCCAATTATAGTACCATAGCTGCTCCCCTCACAGACCTGACAAGGAAAAACAGGCCAAATAAGGTAGTGTGAACCACAGCATGTGAGCAGGCATTCCAGAAGCTTAAAGAAGCTTTGGGAGGACCCCTGTGTTAGCCAGTCCAGATTACAGAAAATAATTTGTTGTGTAGGTGGATGCTTCAAACCATGGGGTGGGGGTTGTACTTAGCCAGATTTCTTCAGAGGGAGAAAAGCACCCAGTGGTTTACCTCAGTTGTAGGCTTCAACCCCTGGAGGAATGTTATGCAGCTGCAGAAAAGGAATGTCTAGCCATAGTGTGGGCATTGCAGAAACTTCAGCCTTATCTGTATGGAAGAAAATTCACTGTAGTTACAGATCACAATCCCCTACCATGGTTACACCAAGCCAGCCAGCAAAAATGCTAAGTTGCTAAGATGGAGACTAGGGTTGCAAGCATATGATATGTCAGTGCAGCACCACAGTGGGATTAGCAA
The DNA here is from genome assembly GCF_019279795.1 of Protopterus annectens. Taxonomy (NCBI): domain Eukaryota; kingdom Metazoa; phylum Chordata; order Ceratodontiformes; family Protopteridae; genus Protopterus; species Protopterus annectens. The sequence goes on along the minus strand of NC_056726.1, from coordinate 1,313,549,257 downwards.
TGCCAACGCACATGGGCTCTTAAGACAGGGAATGGGGTATGGTGTACTCAGATAGACCTAATCCTGTCAAGCAATGTTTCTCAAGGGTCACTTGGAAAGACTAGCTTGAGTACTCAGGGAGAGGAGAAATGTGAAAAACTGAAAGGCTGCCAGCCCAGCCAGATAGAATCTTGTAAATAATTCTATGTGATTTGTAAATATTAATATAACCCACAGGCTGGTTTACAAATGTAAAAGAGAACTATATGTTATGATTAAACTATATGTTGTACTGAGCTTCAAAAACGTAACAACTGTGCACTCTGCTGGAAGAAATCTGATACGTCAAGTATTGTATGACTGATCTCAGACTTGGAGCCATGATGTCTGGACCAGCAAATTATTTTTATTGTTTTGACACCAGAGTTAATTGATAGATTTTACATATATAATGTATTTTATTGCTGTGGCTTCCTGCAGGTGCACATTACAAAAAGAAATGTAAATTTTGAGTTTCTGTTAGCCTGGGAAGCTAAATCAGAATTGTTAAGAATGATGTAATCTAAAATTAGTCAGCAGTGATTTATTATCAATTTAAAACTTTCTCAGAGAGAGAGAGAGAAAATCAGGGCATTCTGGATTTTGTCTGAACCTGAACACATCAAATCACCAGCACTTTCTTGCTCTGTATGTAAGTAGGACCTTAGACTTTAGTATTTCTCTTAGAAACAGATTGAAAATAGTAAGATTAGACTAGCTGTTTTCTATATTTATGTCAGACTATTCTACAGTATTATTTTAAGCATTTTCCTGTGATCTTTGAACTCTTGACTAGCACTGTATTGAATTGAGGAGATTTGTCTTGTGTTTTTTATTATTTATTTTTAAATAGTTATAAGCCTTTCAACTGTGGCTGTTTTGTGTAGAGATAATGTAAGCTCTAGAGTACATTGCATGTATATAGAGATACTGTTCAAGCCACTCCAATAAGCCTTGCTGTTTGTCATATTAATTGGATAATAATAATATTTCACAGTAAAATTGGACACCCTTTGGTAAGGGCCTTATTAGTAGCTGATATTAGTGGTTGGTGGCAGTGAATTATTACCTTATAGCCTGGCAGAGAAGGGGACATAGCTGGAGAACCTGTGCCAACCTTCCCCAGGAGTGTCTGTGTTTGTATATAACTCTTATCTCAAAGTGTGTATGTGTCAGCTACTTGGGAGTGACATGAAGCACTGTTTGGACAGAGAGGGTGCTGGAGGTTTTAGCTTGACCACTAGGTTGAGACCTGTACCTTATAGCTATGCCAGTGGGGAGTCTTACTGCGGATTTGGGGAGAAAGGGAGAAACCAGCTCTAGACTGTCTGTGATCTATGTGTGCTCTTAAGGGAAATTGTACTTCACTGTGTGTGTGTACTTGTTAGCCTTCCCAATGTGCATGCCCCTCACTGGTGCTAGTGGTGAGGATTGAGGCTCCTTGATTACTAGGCCACTGCATGGGTGTCACAAACGTCTGTAGAGAATTATGGCAAGCTGACAAATAACCAGTTGGCCAAGGTGTGCTAAGCCAAAGGACTAGTGCATGCCAACCTGACTAAAGAAATTATTTCAGCCTTAGTCGCAGCTCAGACCAGCAACTAGAAGGATAACCAGTCTGGTGATGGGAATTTGCAGCCCTCACAAACAGGAAATTCACCTTTTCCTCAGAGAACTTAAAAATCTGTCTGGAGTTAAAGAGACTTGAACTGGAGGCCAGACATTTGGGATTAGAATCAGAGGAGAGACTGAGGCAGGGAAAATATATGGAATTAGAATCAGCAGAGAGACTGATGCATTTGGAAGCTGAAGAAAATGAGAAGCAGCATCAACATGAGGGACATGCTGACTCTTTGAAAGGAACATGAAGGTATTGGGAAAGGGAATAACTAAACCCCAGAAGCAATAAATGTCAGTAAATTTCTTCCACCATTCATAGAGGGTGATAATTTTGATGGTTTTATTCATATATTTGAAAGAGTATGTAAACAGTATAATGCTGACCAAGGACATTGGGCACGGTTCCTGATCCCCTTACTCCATGGTAAAGCGGGTCTATATTCTGATGAAGTTCTGTATGGTACTTGAACGAAAAGCTCTTTAATAAATTTGTGGACACTGCTATTCTTCAGTGGAGCCTTTCTGTTATTTGTTTGTAAAGCGGGTCTATATTACCAGATTGAACGTTTAGGTTACTGAATACCTAAACATTGAACTGGTTATACCAAAAGCAAAAACATGTGAACGGCTGATTTGACACAGGGAAAGAATTCCCTTGGACGTAAAAAAAAAAAAAACTTTTAAACCTAAATGAAGTGGGGGGCTTCGCCCACCCCACCCCCCCACACACACACACACCCCTAACTAAATATACCAACTCCGAGTTCACTCTACATTGGACAAAAGGGCAAAATCTGCACAACGGCCAAGGGAATTCTTTCCATGCATTAAATCGGTCAGTCACGTTTTTTTTGCTTTCAGTATTACCAGTTCAATGTTTAGGTATTCGATAACATAAACGTTCGATCTGGTAATATAGACACGGTAAAGCTGCAACTGCTGTTTCTAAATTGTCTGATATTGTTTTTTAAACTATGATAAGTAAAATAATGTTTATTGCAATGTTTTAAGTTAACACCTGAAGCTTACAGGAAAAATGTTGTCAGCATAGATGCAAGGCAGATGAAAGTGTATGTGATTATATCATTGAGCTAAGCACTTATTTTCATAGGTGGGTGAGTGGGTGTCAGGTCACCACTTTTGAAAGGCTGGCAGATCTTTTGGTGAGGGAACAAGCCCTTAACACATTGCCTGAGGATATGAGAATCTGGTTGGCAGACCTGCAGTGTAGCTCTGCAGAAGATTTGGGGAAAAAAGAGGATCTCTACTTAGCAAGCAGGGCATCACTGCACAGAAAGAGGAGGATACCCAGTGATGCACATGAATATAAGGGAACCCATGGTGGGCAGCTTAAACCACCCCAACAGAGTCCACCAGTAACAGGGGAAGCCATTGGTTCAGGTACACAACCAGGATCAAGAGTTAGATGGTTTAAATGTAACCAGTGGGGCCACTTATCATACAGATGTACATGGAAGCAAGTTGGGGAACAAAAGATGGGGGGGAGCCAGCAAGTGGGAGTAACAGTATGCCAGTGGTAAGTTGTCTGGAGACCGCAGGTGTATCAAACTATTACCAGGGTTTATATCCTATCTTAGTGGATGGGAAACAGGCTAGTGCTAAGAGAGACACAGCCTCTGACATAACCATTGTGAAACTTGCAGTGGTTAAAGAGGAGAAGCACTTGCTTCAGTGGTCCACTCCAGTTAGAGTTTTAGGAGGGACCCCATTCCAAATGCCTTTGACCAGGCTTCATTTTGACTGGGAGGGTGGAAAAGGAAGCAAGCAAGTAGGTGTGTTTGAGGATATCCCTGCAGATGTCTTGATAGGAAATGATTTTGAAAATGCAGTACCTTGAGTGCATGTAGTTACCTGCAGTCAGACCATGGAGACAGGCATGTTGGTCTGGTTGCCTGGGGGAGACCCAGACAGAACCCACACCTGAAGCCAGGGCTGATGAGGTGGTGATTTCAGGGAGGGACCTACCCTGTAGTCTGAGATCATCCTGAAGGTGAGCCACAGCTGATGATTGGTGCTGATGTTCCCTTGGACAGTGTGACTGCAAGGGCAGAGGTAAGTGGTAGTACCCAGGCTGACAGTGAGTCACTGCTGTCAGAGGATATCAGACTTCCTGTGGAAGTGGAGCTGGGAACAGTTACAAAGATAGAGTTGAGACAGGTTCAGCTCTCAGACCCTAAACTAAGAGCCTTGAGGGAGGTAGCTACAGGGGGCACCTGATCCTCAAGGGAAAGGGGATTCTGTACAGTGAAACAAAGGTTTACTGTATAGACAGTGGACCCCTGAGGGAGGGCTAGAGGGTGAGATAATACAGCAGTTGGTAGAGCCTAGAGACTACTGTCTGGCGCTTCTAGTCATAACCCATGACATTCCTTTTGCAGGTCATATGGGCATAAAGCATACCAAGAGATGTATTATGCAGAACATTTATTGGCCTGGGATTGCAAGAAATGTAAAGTACACTTGTGTACACTTACCATAAATGTAGATGTTCAAGGTTATTCACTGTTGCAGTCATCACACTTGGGTTACCCTGCCAGGGGTAGCCCTCAGTCGGCCTGAATACCAGAGGCTTAGTAGTTCTGCGTCAGTTGCTGTCGCTCCATGACTGATGTCAGGTCGTCAGTGGTATAAAAACAGGCAGCCAACACCATTACATCAGTTTTTCTTGCCCCAAATGTCAGGAATCCCCAAAAGGGAGCTAAGTTATGGTGGGGTAACACCACCAGTAAAAAGTAAATACCAAAAGCCCTGTAAGGGTGAGGAAGAGATATATATATATATATAGAGAGAGAGAGAGAGACGAGGGGGCTGGAGGGTGGAAAACCAGGACTACAACACTGAATACACTCAAACATCTACATTTATGGTAAGTGTACAAAACTGTACTATGTTCTTCATGTTTCACTGTTGCAGTCATCACACTTGGGTTGATTCCGAAAGCTGAGGATCAGGTGGAGGCAGTCAAGAAGAGTTGGGGCTGGATAGAATGCCCTGCAGGACTACGGTTGCAAAGCCTGTCCTGAATTTAGAAAAGATAGGCATGTGGTAATGCTTGGTGAAGGCATGAACAGAACTCCATGTTGCAGCTTCCAGGATGTCCCTGGTATGGACCCCTCTGAGGAAGGCTGTAGAAGTAGAAGTTGCCCTAATTGAATGTGTTCTAACCCCCAGTAGGGGTGGTTTCCCATGGCGTTTGTAACAGAAATGGATGCAGTGTGCTATCCATTTCGAGATGGTTTGTTTCAATATGGCTTTGCCCTCTGCCCCTGGTGCAAAGCTGACTAGTAACTGGTCAGATTTCCTAAAGGGCTTAGTCCTATCCAGGTAGAATCTGAGCTGTCTGTGCACATCTAAAGAGTGCAGGATCCTTTCCTCCTTATTTTGAGGTTTGGGGAAAAAAGTGGGCAAATGAATAGACTGGTTGAGAGCCACACTGGACACCACCTTAGGCATGAAAGTAGGGTTAGTCCTGAGGGAGACCCTGTCAGCATGAAAAATTATGAAAGGTTCCACAGCCACGAGTGCTTGTAACTCAGACACTCTTCTAGCTGAAGTGATGGCCAGAAGCAAGGCTGTTTTCTAAGAAAGGAATTTTAACTCTGCTGAGGCTGTAGGCTCAAAGGGTGGGAGTGTGAGCTTTTCCAACACAAAGTTAAGGTCCCAAGCAGGGGTAGGGGCTCTTCTTGGTGGCCTTAAGTTGTTAGCCCCTCTCAGGAACTGCTTGATGAGAGGTTGTGAGAAGACAGGTGGCTCAGTGCTGTAATGTCTAGAGATGGCAGAGGCATGGATTTTAATGGAAGAGAAGGATAGGCCCCTGTGGAGTAGTTCTGCTAGATAATCCAGGATGAGAGGTAAGGAGGGCTGTGCTGGGTCAGGTCCTTTAGTCTGGATCCAGGAACAATGCCTTTTCCATTTTTCAGCATAGGATTTTCTAGTACTGGATCATCTGGCTTCCCATATGACATCCAGGACTTGTTTGCTTAGGGTAGCCACTGGAGGAGAAGTCAAGAAATGAGCCAGGCTGTTAGGTTCAGTGTCTGCAGCTGTGGATGCAAGAACTCTCCCTGCTGCTGAGTCAGGAGAGGTGGAATCTGGGGTAGGTGCCATGGAGGCAAGGGGGACAGACTGCGCAGTAGTGGGTACCAGTGTTGGTGTGGCCAGTCTTTCCTCCCTTATTTTGAGTAATACAATGGTCAGAAGAGATAGAGGGGGAAATCCATAGATTGAGAGGTTTTCCCAATGGAAGGATAGGGCATCCACTTTCCAGGCCTTGCTGTGAGGTTCCCTGGTGCAGAATTTGTTGAGCTAGTGGTTGTAGGTGGAGACAAATAGGTCCATCGTCAGGGTATCCCATCTTTGCGTCACAAGGTTTAAGGTGTTGTGGTTTAATTGCCACTCATGTGGGTCTAGGAGATTTCTGCTTAAATTGTCTGCCAGAGAGTTTTGGTTGTCTGGCAGGAATTGAGCTTGTAGATGCATCTGCATGGCTGAGGCCGTGTTCCAAAAGGTCATGGCTAGCCTGCAGAGTGAGTAGGAGTGGATCCCCCCTGCTTGTTGATGTACCACATTACTGTGGTGTTGTTGGTATTGCTAAGCCGAGGCCCTGGAGAGAGCAAGGGACTGAAAGCTGTCAGAGTGTGCTGAACAGCTAGAAACCCTTTTTGGTTGATGTGCAAATGAATTTGGTTTTGGCTCCAGTGGCCCTGAATGCACTTGTTGTCCAGGTGAGACCCCAGGCATAGTCTGATGCATCTGTGGTTAGGGTCTGGGTGACATGGGGTTGTGAAAAGGGAAGTCCCTTGTTGTGGTTGCATGCTGCTGCCCACCAAAGAAAATCTTTCCTTAGACAGGGTACCATAGTTATAATAGTTTCCAGGTCTTGTGAATGTTGACACCAAAGGCTTTTTAAGTACCACTGAAGTTTCCTCATATGCAGTCTGGCATATGGAATTAGTAGAATGCAGGAGGCCATGAACCCTACAGCTTGCAAGATTTTCCTTGTGGATAATTGGGTTCTGGTGGCCAGTTGAGAGAAGTAGCCTGTCAGATAGGCTTGTTTTTCTGGAATAATGTCATCTGGGATGCCGTGTCTATGCTTGCTCCCAGGAATACAATTTTTTGACTGGGGGCAAGTTTGGATTTCTTTTCATTGATAGTGTACCCCAGTGAAGTTAGTAGGTCCTTTACAAATGTCAGGTGCTATAGCATCTTTTCCTGACTGTCTGCCTGAATCAGGCAGTCATCCAAGTAAGGGTAAATTTGAATATTTCTTTGTCTGCAATCAGCAATGGCTGGAGCCAGGCATTTTGTGAAAACTCTGGGAGCAGTGGATAAACCAAAGGGAAGTGCAGAGAACTGATAATGCATAGATCCTGCCGTGAAACGTAGACATTTCCTGCAAGAATCTGTGACTGGGATATACAGATAGGCCTCTTTGAGTGAGCATTTTTAATTTTGGTACCACCAGGAATGTGTTTAGAATAGATAGATCTAAGATTGCGCACCAGGTGCCTTTTTTTTTCTGTGAACTAGAAAAAGCCTGGAATAGAACCCTTGGCCTATCTGATCTGCAGGGAGAGGCTGAATTGCCCTCGTGGAGACCAAGGAAAGAACTTGGTTTTGTGCCTCTGCTATTGGTTTGGAGGAAGATCTGGGAATCCCTTTGGGGTTGGCAAGGTGTGGAAATAAAACTTGTACCCGACACTATGTTGAGGACCCATTGGTTGTTGGTGATGGAGGCTCACGTTGCTGCATGGGATGCAAGTTTTCCTCTTAGTGGCATGGCCAGATGGGCAGAGGTGAGAGGAAGAGTTTTGGAGTCATTGGGAATTCTTCCCATAAGGGGGTGGCTTAGCACTCCCTTATTTAGAAATGGAGGCACTCCATTATTTAGATCTCTGCATACCATGAAACTGCTGTCTGGGGGGGGGGGGTCTGTTACCCCTAGGTCTTGTCTGAAGTGGCCTTGAGGGGGCAGGAAAGGACCAATGTTTTGAAGGACAATGTCTACTGAATCTTGGAGGCTGAACTTGCAAAAAGTCTTTAACTGTCTGCATAGATTTAGCTTTTTCTTCTATCTTTTTCAGAACCTCTTCTGCTTTGGTGCCAAACAGATTGTCTTTGTTAAGAGGTGCATCCAATAATTTTGATTTGATATGAACTGGCAAAGTCTGTTCCTTAAGCCAAGCATGCCTATGAAGTACAGGACCTGTGACTGCTGCCCTGCAGGATGTTTCTAGGGCGTCAAACCCACATTGCAGGGTATGCTTACTGATTTGGCTTGCAGAATGCATACTTTCCTGTAAGTCTTTATTTTCTGCACAGTCCGGGAAGATAGATTAATGAGTTCCATGGTATGTTGCTGGTATTTCAGCATGTGGAACTGACAATTTAATGCTCTAGCTCTAATGGCAAGAGTTGCAGAAGTATATACCTTTTTACCCCATCTGTCTAAGGCTTGAGAATCCCTGTCTGAGGGGGTGGGATTCTTTGCTGTAGTTTCTTTTATTCCCTTAGGCCCTTGGGAGATGACCTCTGGATCAGCAGTAGGATTCTTGAAAAGAAAATTGTGTGAGTCAGGGACTCTGTAATACCTGTCAGGTTTCCTGGGAGCAGGAGGTAAAGTATCCAGGGTTAGACTGGATTCCATAAAAACATCATCCACAACATCCAGGACGGGGGGTATAGCTAAGGGCCTGTGCTGAGGTAAGTCTAAAAATTCCCCGAGTCTCTTTTTGGACTGGGGGTAATCCTGACATTCCCAGTGGAAATGCTTTTTCAAAGTATGAAGGGTTTCACCAAAAGAAAAATCCTCTGGAGGAGAGGCAGAAGGAATGGATTCCTCTGCATCTGAATCCTCATAAGAAGATAAGGGCATGTCTTCATAATCAGAAACCTCAGAGTCATTGGACTCCTGGTCAGATAAACAAGTCTCTTTTTCTTTTAGCAGGAGAAGGCTGGCTGCCCCTAATCAGCATGATAAGGTCTTCTGCCATTTTAAGCATCTGAGATTGTGGCAAGGAAGCAAGCTCGTGAGTTTGGGTCGTCGGTTTTCTAGGCGTAGCTCATACTCTGGGCCTTAGAAACTCGGTAGTTTTAGAAAGAACTGAAGATGTTAAAGAAGTCATCGGTTTGTGTCAAATATCAGTAGTATGAAGAACTTCCTCAGAATCCGGTGTCTGCACAGTGGCTCTGGACCCATCCAAGGTAGAGACATCTGCAGGTTCCGTAGTCAAAGAAGAGTCTCACTGCATACCAGACTCCGAACAGGTCTCGGTAGAGGCCTGTGAATCCATCGATGTGGGTATCAGGGACTGTGAAAGTGCCTCACTGAGTACTGCTGAACTGGCGACTAGCTTAACTGAAGCATCATCGGCAGTTTTGGACCTGTGCGGTCTGTCTCTGTCTTTATCCTTACATTTTTTCAGAAGATCGGTAGTCAGATGGCTTACCGAATCCATTTTAGAATAGGGAGATCAAGAGCAAAAGTATTTAGCTATAATAAGGGCCCAACGACAAATAGTTTAGGCATTGAATAAAGCACAAAACGGGCAACGAGGGACATCATGGTCTGGGCCTAAACAGGTGACACAGTAAGAATGGAAATCTCGGTGTGGTATTTGCTTTTCACAGGCGAGGCAATTGTTAACTTTTTCTGACATCGGTTAGAGCAAGAAAAAAGGATCCCCAATGGGGTACTTAGCTTTTAGAAGACTTCAACTTCAATTTTGGAAATGAAAATCTCAGGTAGCGGCCAACCGGCACTCGTGTGAACTGCTTCTGCTTCAGGCTCCTCGGCAAAAAAGACTAATGTAATGCCGTTGGCTGCCTGTTTTTATACCACTGACAACCTGACGTCAGTCCTGGAGTGACAGCAACTGACACAGAAATAGTAATCCTCTGGTATTCGGGCCGACTGAGGGCTACCCCAGGCAGGATAACCCAAGTGTGATGGCTACAACAGTGAAACACGAAGAACATCAGGGTACTGCAGGACCTGTAAGTGTGCCAAAAATTAGGCAAGGCAGGAGACAAGGTCAAAGCTCCTTTGATGCCTTTGCCAGTGATTGAAGAGCCATTTCATAGAGTAGCTATGGATATTGTGGGGCCACTGAGTACTCCAGGTAACATAGGGAAGAAGTATATTGTGATGGTACTAGATTATACTACTAGATACCCTGGTGCACTGTCTCTATCCTCCATTGAGGCAGAGAAGGTGGCAAATCATTTGTTAGAGATTTTCAGCAAGGTAGGTTTCCTGAGAGAGAAATACTAACTGACTGAGGTGCCAAACTCTGACAATACTCCCCTATCTCTGTCCATTCCAACCTGGCAAAAATTCTTGAAAAATATATTCACAACCAATTAGCACAATGCATAGCAAACTGTAATGTCTTCTCCAATAAAATGAATTTTAGTCTATCAGGAGCACCTCAATAGCCCTATGGACTCTAACTGATGGTACTCTACTAGAGATGGGCAAAGGACAACTCACAGGTACCATCCTTGTCAAACTCACAAAGGCATTTGATGTAGTAGTTCACAATGTACTTCTACACCACCATCTTGATGTAGGCATTAGCTCATATGACCTACCTTGGTTATAAAACTATCTGACTAATCAACACTCCTGTGTTAAAATATTTTCCTCTCACCCCCCACCCCGTCTCACCACCAGCCAGTCTGAAGCAAGGTGGCTCACAAGGAACCATTCTTAACACACTCCTTCTCTCCATATACACGTCAGCCAACTGCCCCTGGATGGACCATACCTACCACTCTATGCCAGTGATGTGGTACTATACCACTAAAATAAATCCCCTCATACCTTTACATCAACAACTTCAATCAGACGTCCTCATCCTGAATCATTTGATCAATAGCAATAAATTTATTCAATATATCCAAAACAAAAAAAAACATGCCCTTCAGGACAAGACAAAAACACTAGAAATCACTGACAACCACAACGATGTCACTATCGAAAACACTAACTCATTTAGGTATCTCTGGCTCTGGCAAGATCCTTCTTTTTGCTTCGTCCTACACTTACACAATACAAGAAAGAAATCAAACCCACTACTTTTTGGGCTAGTAAACTCTCCCCTTCCTCTCAAAACCCTCCAGAATCACAATAGAAAAATGCATTTTACTATCCCAACATGAGTATGGCCTTCCTTTAACAGAATATGCCTCAAATCAAATTCTCACTCTCATTCAAACACTCACCACTAAAAAGTCTATTACACAGTCACAAAAAAAAAAAATAACACCACTACAAATCACCACAAAAAGCACAATAGCGTTCTCTCAAAGGACAGATCTGTTTTTTTTCATCTCAGATAGTCAGACTACTACAAGACCAAACTTTCTCTCAACTTGTTTCCAGACTAATATGAGACTCCCCAATCTACAACCTTAGAAAGCATCACCATTCCATACCCACATTACTATGCTCCCTACTGAAATCTTAAGACTTGATTTTGTAAACCTCAAGATACTGAAATAAAAAGAGATGGAAAATGCAGGAGAAGAGCAAATATAGAACATTATTCTTCTTTAAAATTCTTTTTTATAGGAGAGCAAGTCTCCACCCCCCTGCATCCCCTACACCTCCTGAACTTAGATACTAACTCTGATATCACCATACTTTAAATAAAAAAGGAACATTCCAGGAAACATCCATCTCAGACTTAGTATATGTAAGTCCATATTATTGGATATTCGGTCTCCACATTTCGGGACTCTACAAAGCATGCCCTGAGGTTTCAAATGGTTACTCATTACTGACCTCTCAAACCTAAGGTCATATGTACAGACCACTGATTCCCTGTACTTATTTTATTTACTTATTCAATTGATAACTGGGTAGGTGGGCTGGTTCTCAGACCATTTTAAAGCCATGACCTGGGCCCATAGGGCAAGAATTGCAGTAACAGTACAAAACAGAACAGTGGAACAAATATCACTGTAGGTTCATAGGTGCATAGGCCAATGATCCATGGGGATCTTCAGAAGCTTAGCCATGCAATCCAAATAAGTTTCTAGTCCTACTATTTTATGTATGATTAACCCAGAGACCCCTTTGTATTATGAGCACAATAAACCAGGGACAGTCAGACACTTACATGTTACCCCTGCCCATAAGGGACAAGGGTGCCAACTTGTGTTTTCCCATCCACTCATCCAGATAGCACTTGAATAGATTAAAATACATACTTTGCTTTTTATAGAAATGGAAGACAATTCCAGATAAATGGCATTTTCTGTGAGACATATGTATTCTGCCAGCCTGTTTTATTTGTGTTGCAGAAGAGATTGAGATCTCTTGAGCAGGTGTTTCTGCTAGTATTGAACTTGTGAACTTGTGGATATGTAGTAGATCTGAAAGGATGATATCAGGAGAGGCTTTGTAAGGGATACAGAGATCCTCCCTCAGTCATCTGTACAATATGGAAAAAAGGGATAGGGTTCCGAGTCAATCAGTGTAGCTTTTGTGATTTATACCCTTAATTGTCTTAGTGACAAAGCACTGAGGTCACTCAAGTTGTGCCAGGTGTTTGGACAGGTGCATACTGAAGGGGGCATTATACTTATTAAACAGAGTAATGTAGAATACAGAGGAATGATCACCTCCCTGGACTTGGATGTCATACTCTTACTAATAACCTGCGATGAAAAAGGACTTACAACAGTGAATATGTGGTGATCAAATACAGCTCATTGTCTACATGGGTTCCCAAGTCCCTCAATACTGGGTCAGTTTTCATGGGTGTACTGTTGATGTAATAGTTACAGGGGACATCATGCTTGCTAAAGATTGCAATTATACATTTTTTGCTGTTAGGATTTAAGCCGGAGTTTTGAAACTAGCTGTTTGTTAGGGAAAGAGCTTCCTGTAGGACCTTAGTATCTTCTGCAGAGTTAAAGATGGCACCAAGTTTACAGTCATCTGTAAACTTGGTCATCCACAAGTCCTTCACATTATCTTTGACCATGACCACTGAGAAGTAGATTCCAAAGAGGAGTGTCCCAAAACCAAACCCTGAGGTACACCGCTAATGATAGGCCTTTTGGAGGAGGCAGACCCACCCACCATAATTTCCTGGGTTCTGTTTGTGAGACAGTTTGCAATCCAATGAGTTACATAGGAATTTACATTTAGTTGAATGAGTTTATCAACTATGCTTGAGTGGTGGATGGTACTGAAAGTGAGGTCTAGATATATTGTGTGTACTGACTTTCTCTCATCCATTGCTTTGGTAACCTTTTCAAACAAGTCAATAAAATTAAGTAGGCAGGATATGCCCTTGATAAACCAATCTCACTTGGGTCAAGAGTTTGAAGGCTGCCTATGTCATTATTTAGTAATTCCACAATAATCCTTTCCATAGCTTTACAGATATGGCTGGTCAGGTTTATATATATCTATAGTTGCCTGTCTCAGCTGAAAAACCACCTTTGTGCAGTCCTCTACACATCCTCTACAAACTACTTCTGGATGCTGATATTGAAGAACCTCTGTAGGATATATGACAGGTCCTCTTTCAGGTTGACCAGAAGGCATCCCTGGTATTATATCAGGCCCCATAGAAGCAGTATTCTTGGCTTTGGATAGTGTTTTGAGGACTTGTTATTTGGAGATTTGAGTGGGTAGGGGGGATGCTGGCATGCTACATTTATCTATGTCCTCAGGATTACATTATGAGATATCATTTACTATTAGCTCTGCACAGTTTTGAATATTATTTTTAAGGTTTCTAACATAGTTAAAGAATGTTTTGAGATTATCTTTTGCCTGGGTGATTATTTTTACATCATATCTAGCTTTGGTTGATATTATCAATGACCAGAGTTCCAGTTAAGTTTGGCAACAGCATACTTGGCATTTCGAGGGTTACATTTATTTGTACATAGAATGAGCTTTTTCCTTTTATTGTAGAACCTGCTTATGTTTGGATTCTACGGTAGGGGGTTATTTTTAAGTTTGGCATTGTGTTTATTTCTAAGGGGAGAGATGCTTCTAAGAAGTTATTTATTATAGCCATAGAATTTGATGATGAAGGATTTTGCATTTGTAGAGGGGTCATCAGGATGGAAGTGAATGTTGAATTTCTCCAGGCATCACTCAGTTTTAGATTAGTGTTATCATAATCCCTGAATCCTGAGTTGCTGTTGGATGCTTCTAGCTTCAATCTTATGGTGAATATGACTGATTTATGGTCCGATTTGTTTATGGAGGATGTTATAACTGGTACAGAACAGACCTGCCCTATATTGATGAGAACCAAGTCCAGGATTTTGTCTCCCTCAGTTGGGGTGCAGATTAGATGGTCCAGCAAATTAATATTTATGAAATCCAGAAATCTCTGGGCATACATGTTTGGGGATGTATTTTTCCCAGTGTATGGAGGGGTAGTTTAAATCATTAAAGGGAATGATGTTTGGCTGAATGCTTAGGCCTTCCCTAGTCAGGTAGGAGATATGGGCCATGGGATATGTGAAGGGGTCCTATATTTAGCTATCATGTGACATGAGGTTTTGTTAATGGTAAGTTGGACATGGAGGCATTCTGGGTTGTTATCCTGTCTAATGAGTTCAATTTTGTTTAAAGAATATAGAGACCCCACTGCTTTGGGTGTCTTCAGCTAGTGAGGTGGGTCTGAACACATGGTAGGCATAAAAACATTGCACTGATGCAGTGTTCTCACTATTCTTGAACCAGGTCTCTGTGACAGTGCATACAATAATACATTCCAGGGTCAGGAGTATATATTTTTTAAGGCACTTACACTTAGGCAGCAGTACCTTCGTGTTACCTGAATTTTGTTGTGCTGTGTTAGAAGCTTTAGAAGACTGACTTTGCCTAAAAAAGGAATTAATGGGTTGGATAATGTTTCTAGAAATATAAAAAAGTCTTTTGGGGATAAGTGAAAGTCGTCCTTGGCAAAGCAGTGTGAACTGTCTACCATGTCCTCTCAGGCTGATATATATTATTCTCTCTTTGAATGACACCAGAAGCTAAGCCAGTTGTTATTGTGGCATCATTCTAAGTGAAGGTAAAATGCTGCTCAGGACCATGCTCATATCTGCCTCTGAAGCATATTCAGACAGCGCCATCATTTCTCTCTTCATAAAGTCCAAGGTGGTACATCTCGGGTCATTTACAGACTTAAGTGTGTACATTATATGGATCCTGACCATGACAGGCAACTGACTGTGATCCTGTCCTTGCTCAGCCTGGTGAGTGGTGCATCAGTGTGTCTCACAATGGAATCTCCTATGACTAGGATGTTGGGTTGTGTGGAGGTTTGCCTTATGGGCTTTCAAATCGAGACACCATGAATCTTAGGCACATGTTTAATGGTCCGTGCTACTTGAGTTAACTGTTAGGTTGCTGGGGGTCCTGTTGCTATGGTTTCATCTTGGAGGCCTTTAAAGTTTAGGTCTATCAGTTGTAACGACCTTGGCATATGTGGCTGTATGTGACTGGTCTGTAATTTTTTTATAGAAATTATTTAGATCCCTCAACTAATTATATTATACTCACTTTCAACAATGACAAACTTCTCAGCTCACTCCTCATACTAAATATTCACAAATCTCTAGCCATCATGGGTCTACACATACCACGTGACACCAACATTTCCATCCTGGAAGAACTCCTTTCCTGGACAACAAACAACATAAGACTGGAAACCACCTTACTAGGAAACAGTAAGATAGATTGGTAAAAGTTAGCTCTAGAAAGCCTAACAAATTCAATTCAGCACTACAGCTTCTCTCAATTAGGCAAGATTCCAGCTACCATTAACAAGGCCACATCTAACAAATTCATCCTAGACTGGATTCTAACATCCACCCTAAACAAAATTGCCACAAGTGACACCCTACCAGATAGCCTAAGTGATCACCCTCTAAACTACATAATCAGACACCCCAAACAGCCTCACAAGGTTCATTAGTATAACACAGTCAGAAACCTCAGTTACCTCAATAAAGAAACTTTTACTTCTAACCTGCTCCAGATCACCTGGGCCCCACTTAGAACTCCAACTTGATGAAGCAGTAGACACATTTAATACAATGTTTTTAAACATCATAACAGAGCAAGCACCATTAAGAACCAAAACAGTTAAAAACAAACCAGCTTATTGGTTAACTAAGTAAAACAAAGCAACTCATGCAGCTTAGAGATAAAGCCTGGAAGTTATGGCTGGAAACAAACTCTGAAACATCCCTACAACAATATAGACAGCTAAAGAGCCATAACAAACAATGCACTAAACAAGTCAAAAAAGTTTATTACAGCAACACCCAAAACTCATCATCAAACAATCAAAAAAAACTTCTAGAAATCAATGTATATTGCTCAGTTCTGGACAATCAAACCAGCCCATCCCCAACAATAACTCCTAAAGCTTTGCTTTACAATTTAACTCACATTTTATAAATACAGTATTCTTTCTCCTACAAAACAAAATTACTACAAATCCAGCCATCCCACTCCAATCATTGAAGCTACAAAAGACCTTCATACTCCCTCCAGTACCAATGTCTACAATTAAAAAACACCTACACGCCCTTAAGATAACAATCACTGCCCCAACCAACGTCTATCGAAGTACCTCAGACTTACTGCAGACAGCCTTGCATATCCAGTCTCAATTCTAATAAACCAGTTTATCCAAAAAATATGTCTCCACCATATGGGAAAAAATATCAAACTATAGACCAGTTGCCATTCTCTCACCCTTATCCAAAATTTTAGAGAGATGTAATTACTCAAAACTTACTACATATATTACTTCTCATGACCTCCCCCCCCCTCTCTCTCGCTCTGTCTCTCACAGCAAGGTTTCAGACCCAATCGCAGTACAACTGCCCCTCTAAGGATCACAGATATAATAAATGTTTGTTTTTCTTTCGGCTTTTTCCGATTAGGGGGTCATCAAAACGGAACTCCGGTCTGCTAATGACTGGCAGTCGATTTTTATGGTGCCAGCCCGATGCCCAACCTTCAAAGAAGGCATGCCCATTCACGCATTTCTTTCAAACGTCACTCAACCATGGGGAGGACATGCAGACTCCACACAGAAGGCGCTCCAGCCGAGAATCGAGCGGGAGAACCTCTTGCTGTGAGGCGACAACGGTACCGCTGCACCACAGCGGCTTACCACAGATATAATAAATTAGAATAGAAATTCAGGTCTTCTCACCTCAGCCCTGAATATACAAAGTATTCAATTTAGTCAGTCATAAAACTCTCCAAGCTAAACTCTCTTCCTGTGGGGTATCACTCTCCTGGCTTTACTGGTTTCCTAGTTATCTCTCTTCCTCATTACCTAGAGGAAAACAGTTTTTGTACTTACTTTTCTCACTTGCTTAGAGGAAAACAGCTCTTGTACTCACTTTCATCACTTATCTAGAGGAAAATAGTTTTTTATTCAGGCATGTCCAAGGGTCAGCTCCCAGTGTTCTCTCCTGTCTATCTGATGAATCTGGGCATCTTGAGGCAATGTAGAAATTGCCTCATGTACACAGGCAACCCTCTCCTCCTACCACCCAACACTACAACCTGTGAGAGATGCACTTATCTAGCCAAACTGGAGGTATAGCTCTCTCCAATCAAGACTGAACTTGACAGTCATGAGGAGAAGGTAAACATTTGCACCACACCATGCTCATCACATAGTCTCACTAAATCTACACCACCAAAATCCACACACAGTAACACAAAAACATTTGCGGAGGCTCTCAATAATAATCTGTTTAAGCAACAGAGACCTCCAAAGCAGAAACGCAGGCAACCTCCATCCCCCAACACAACCCAAATGACACATAGCCCACAGACTCAGTGTGCCACTCAACCACAGCCAATAAGGCAAAACAACGTACCCAACACACTAGTCATAGGTGACTCTATAGTCAGGCTCACTGATGTCCCACTCACCGGGCTAGACAAGGAGGTTACTGTCAGCTGCCTGTCAGGTGCCAGGATCCGCCACATAACCCACGCACTCAGGTCACTCCGCACCAAGTACAAATATGACTCTGTCAATGTCCATGTTGGTGTGAATGACCTGAAATGCACCTCCCTGGACTACATGAAAAGAGACATGGAAGAGCTCTCCGATCTTGTAGCCCAGGCAGGTATGACCCTAGCCCTGAGTAGCATTCTGCCATCTCCCAGAATGATACCACAGTACAAGGACAAAATGATTGACTTCAACAATTGGTTAAGCTTCTGGTGTCATTCTAAGGGGATCCAGTATCTGTCTGCTTGGGATGACATGGTCGACAGACCACGATGCTTTGCCACAGATGGCCTGCACCTGTCGCCCCTGTGATTCCGGATACTGGCTAAGGCTCTTGCTGCCCCTATAGTGTCTTTTTTAGGCAGGGTTCAAATAACAAATTCACCACCATAACAGGAACAGGCAAACAAAAACTGAGGGTAATGTTACTCAATGCTAGAAGTCTAAATCTCAAAATGCACTCACTCGAGGCACTCCTTAAAATGGAGAACATCGATATCTGTGCAGTGACTGAGACCTGGTTCAAGGCTCCAGAGAGCACCCCTGCACTACCAGGCTATAACTCATACCACACTTTTCGGCCATGTAACCTGGACCGAAACACCAAAGGCGGAGGTGTGTCCATATTCATTAAGGATATCCACACCTCCAGGCTAGTTGCTCAGCATAATGCATCTGAGGTTATCCAAGTGCAACTAACTCTGGGCAAAACTGCAATCCAAATTGTAGCTTGCTACAGATCCCCCACCATGCCCCAGGATTCCCACTCCTCTTTTCTTGATGTACTGGAAAATATTAGGGTTCAACCAAACACCCTAATAAAGGGCGACTTCAACTACCCCACCATTAACTGGGAAAACTACTCATGTACCAACTCCTTAGCTCAACGCTTTCTGGAATTCATAAACTCCAATGCCCTAGATCAACTTATCCACACCCCCAACAAGGGCAACAATATCCTAGACCTAGTCATTACCAACATGGGTGACCGGTGTTCTACACCTGAAGTCAACTCCTCGTTGGTCCAATCCAACCATAAGCTTATCACTCTTGATATCCACATCTCGCCCCCACCCCCCATTAAGGAAACCACAGTAAAACATTTCTCCAAAGCTAACTTCATGCTTCTTAAGACAAAAGTGGTGAACTTCATAACACCCATGCAGATGGACAATACAGTTACAACTGCTGAATCCTACACAAATGCACTCTATAAGCACTTACACGAGTGCATGGTCGTGCTATCCCAAACAGAACCAAGACACTATCCTCCAAAAAAAGGAAGCCAATCTGGTGGTCCCCTGCCATAAACAAACTGTACAACAGAAGGAAGAAACTGTTGCAAAAGAGAGTAAAATCCCATGAGTGGAGGAGCTCCCTGGTCAGCCTCAGTAAGAAGCTGAGATTCCTTATAAGATCCTCCAAAGCTAGCTATGAAAACAAAATTGACACAAAATCCAAGGACAATTACAAAGCATTCTATAGCTATGTCAAGACTCTAGATGGCAACACCCAGATCTGCTTTGAATTACAGCACAAAGGCACGAAAATTACAGAACCAACTGATATTGCCAACATCCTGGCAGATCGGTTCAGTGCTAACTTTACCCCCCCCCTCTCACCCCCTAAAGGGCCCATATCTATACAGGAAGAATGTAGAGTCCCTGTAATCACAACTACACAGGTAAAAGCTGCACTCTCTAAAGCCAAAAACACAGCATCCATGGGACCGAACAACATCCCAGGCTGCGTTTTACACGAACTTCAGAACAAACTGGCTTCCCACTTAAGCACCATGTTCAATAATAGCCTCGCATCAGGCTTTGTGCCCACTGAATGGTGCACAGCAACAGTTATCCCACTCCACATAGGGGGAGCCACCACTGATCCCGGGAACTATCGAATTATTAGCCTGACAAGCCTGGTCTGCAAGGCCATGGAATGTATCATCATGGAACTCAGCATCAAAGACATCGGTAACCTCCAAACTCTGGATCCCACCCAGTTCAGGTTTGTGAAAGGCAGATCATGCCTCCTGAACCTGATCGACTTCTTTGAGGCAGTCACCAAAGCCATGGATGAGGGTAAGGTGGTTCACACGGCCTATCTTGACCTCGCCAAGGCTTTTGACACTATCCCCCATTCTGGAATTATAGCTAAACTCACTAAACTAGGCATAAATCCCTATGTCACAAGATGGGTTGCCAACTGGCTCACTGACAGAACCCACACTGTAAAAGTTGCAGACTCCAAATCTGACCTAAGGCATCGACAAGTGGAGTGCCACAGGGTTCCATTGTGGGACCTCTCCTGTTTGGTATCTACTTCTCTGAAGTACAGGCTAACACAGAAGGCCTCTGGCTGATGAAGTTCGCAGATGACTGCAAACTAGGAGCCATAGTCAAGTCCCCAAATGATGTGGACATCCTACAGAAGGGCCTCACTGAGACAGATGCCTGGTGTCAGAGCCATGGCCTCAAGCTCAATGCCAAAAAGTGCAGTTGTCATCCCCTTTGGTAAAAACTCTGTACCCATGAACTACAACATAGGCAGCAATCTACTTAACACCGAATGCATAATAAGAGACCTTGGGACCCAGGTGGACAGTCGTCTCTCCTTTGATAGTCAAATCGCCACAGTAGTCAGAAAGTCCTTCTACGTGGCACACCTCATCATAAAAGTGTTCTCATCCAGGAAAAAAGAGGTCATTGTTCCCCTCTACATGTTGCTCATTAGACCCATTATAAAGTACAATGCCACTTTTGGAATGTACCTCACAAGACATCTGCAGCAGCTGGAAAGGCCACAAAAGTCCCTTCCAAAGAGGATTACTGGCCTCAATCAAATGCCCTACACTGACCGCCTCAAAAAACTCCAGCTTTACTCCATACCATATCGCCTACTCCGAGGTGATCTCTGCCTAACATATAAAGCTATGTCAAACCCAGAGCTGTTGGACATGCTACACCTAAAGAAATCCCAATCCCTCCAAGCTACATGCTCTAGGGACCTAAACCTTGTCACCACAATAAACAGGACACGCTGGAGGGATAGATTCCTGTCCCAGAGACTTCCTATACTCTGGAACAGGCTACCCATCTATGTCAAGCAAAGTTCTTCATTAGCACTCTTCAAGAAAAATCTTGATGAGTGGATGGGAAAAATGAAATACACCCCGGGGATCACTTCTGTATTTCTGCTGGACAGTGGCACAGGAAAATAACTTTCTTGGGTGGCGTAAGCTATGGAACCTTGCTGGCTAGGCTTACGTAGGCCCTTGAGCCGGTAGCCTAGTACCTACCTATGAACCTATGAACCTAAATGGCAAGAGGATTTTTCCCCTTCCCTTCCTCTATCCATTGGAGTCACACAAATCCACATCCTAAGACCACTACCATTTAATTTATTTATCAACAACCTAAACATAGCAGCCGAAGAGGACACCAAAGTATACTGTGCCAATGACTCTACTCTAATGTGTGCTGCTGCTAAGACACTACCCAAGCTCCAAACATTCACCTACAAATTCTTCTCCTGCTTAAAAGCTTGACTTGATAACTCACAACTCATCCTGAATCCAAAAAAAAAATTATTGTTGTTCACCCCCAACTTTCTCTCTCTCCTCCCAAAAACTATTTTTAATATACTGTCATCCACCAAGACCAATACTGAACTGGTATCCCACACCAAAACTACTTGACATGATCACAGACAACCACCTGAAATTCGATCTCCACCTTCACGTTTAACAAGTCATAAAGAAGACTCATAAAATGCTATACTGCCTCTAAAGAGTAAAACACTACAATACTGAATCTGCTAGACAAAACATAGACCCTTCTTTTCTATCCCACACCCTATTATATGCCATTCCGATCCTAACCAATCTCAGCTCCTCTCTATCTGCTGAACTAATACAATTCTACAATGAAGTAGCCAAATTCGCAACCAACAATATAGATCACATTATTGCCTCTCTTTAAAACAACTAAACTGTCTCAAACTAAATATTTCTCAATTCTACTCACAATTAAGTATAACCTTCAAACTACTGCACAACACTGAAAAATTCCCATCACTTCACTCCATCATTCAACTTACTAAGAGACCTCTACAGTCCATTGACAAATAATTACTGTCCATAACTAAACCTAACAACAATGCAGGATACTCCCAGTATTCATACTGTACTGCTTATGGCTGGAGTACCATCCCTCTCACAGGATCATAGGATCACAAGAGATTACTAGGCTATCAACCAGGAGGTCATTTTAAGCCTAGCTGTTTCAACCCAATGTAATACCATACAGGTACTACTCAGTACCTAAGATTGCATTTAGTGAAGACTGCCCATGTCCAGGAGGGTTGTGTGCACTATACCTTGTAAGAATTTACGGTGCCCCATCCACTCATCCAGGTTCTTCTTGAACAGTGTCATGGAAGTGCTCTGTTTCACATGAATTGGTAGCCAGATATGCAATAATTTCAGTAGGTCTGGGTTGCTCTGTAGGCCAGGCATAAGTCTCTCCTAAGAAGTCTATATGATACAGAGTATAGTGACAGGGATTTTAGTTGGTCCATGTAAGGCTCATGCTGGAGACACTTAATCTTCTTTCTCAGAATTCTCTGAGGTCTCTCTAATTGCTGTAGATGCTTAGTATGGTACATACTGAATGGGGCATTAAACTTAATTATGAGCTGGATAAGTGACGAGTATAGGGGGGTTATAACTTCTTTTGCTCTTGAGGTGATGCCTTTACTAATAAAGTGAGCTATGTGGAAAGCTTTCCTTACCACGCTAGAGATGTGGTGGTCGAAGTTAAGGTCATGGTCAACCTGTGATTACAGGTCTCTTATCACTTCATGGATACATAGGGTATTGTTACTGATTTGACAGTGTGAATGGGCATTGTTTGTGCCAAAGGGAATGATGATGCATTTCTTTGCATTCAGTTTAAGAGCATGACTAACACACCAGTCGTTGTTCTGTGTGAGACCATCCTGGGGTGTACTGACATAATTTGGGGATTCAATGATTGCACCAAGTTTGCAGTCATCTGCAAACTTGGTCAGCCACAACCCTTTAGTTCTGACCTGAACTTCTGAGAAGTACATACCAAACAGTAGGGGGCCCAGCACTGACCCATGTGGCACCCCACTGGTAACAGGTCTGCTGGTTGATGTAGAGTCACCCACTTTTATAGTGTGTGTCCAGTTTCTGAGCCAGTTGGCAACCCATCTTCCAACAAAGAGGTTTACATTCCTAAGTTTATTGGTAATGCATGAATGTGGGATTGTGTTGAAAGCCTTTGTCAAGTCGAGGTATGCTTTGTGCAGAGATTTGCCCTCCTCAATGGCCTTGGTCACACTTTCAAAGAAATCCACCAGATTTAACAGGCAAGATCTGCCCTTCACAAAGCCAAGTTGGGTAGGGTCCAGGGCTTGGAGGCCACCTATGTCTTTATTTATGAGGTCCATAATGACACATTCCATGGCCTTACAGGGCTGGTCAGGCTTATGGGTCTGTAATTCCCTGGGTCTGTTGCTAGGTCACCTTTGTGGAGGGGAATAAATGTAGCTGTTCTCCATTCAACAGGAACAAACTGTTTGGTTAGGAGATGATTGAAAATGGTACTTAGTGGTGATGCTAGTTCATGTTTCAGCATATTTCGAAGACCGCCTAGGATGTCATCTGGTTCCACAGAGGCCATGTTTTTTGTCTTGCACAGGGCTTAAGGACCTGCTCTTCAGATATGCATGATGGGGGGGGGGGGTCGGGAGGATTTGTTGTAAGTTAGGAGGGGATAAGGGAGTGAAATATTCACCAAATCTATCCGCTAGCTGGTTTGTTATCTCTGTGGGGTGTGTATGATACCATTGGCCACCAGTTCTGCACATGTTTGGGTCCTACCCTTTATGTTACATACATAGATATAAAAGGCCTTATGGTTATCCTTGGCAGTACTTGCTAGGTTTCTCTCAAAGGAACTCTTGGGCAATTTGACAAGTTGTCTTATTTGCCTATTAATGCTGTGGATGGGGTGTTTTTCCATTGTTGGGTCCTTGTCTTTTTTTTCTTGGACAGCAACTTTTTGAATTTATTGTAGAGTTTATTGATGTTGGAAGTCCAGCATGGCAGCTTGATTTTACTAGAGACTCTGGCTTTGATCCTATCTGGTACACTTAAGAACAGTCTTCAACCTGAAACACTTTAAATGTCAACTGAAGCAACACCTGATAGATACATTGCTGTGTACCTGCAGCACAGCTGGTTAAACTGATACTAATATCATTATATGAAAGTGTGCCATGACTCTCTGCTGCACAAACGTTAATGTACCGTTATCACAACTATACCCTGCTCTATCATCTCATCTCCTTTAGCTTCCTTGTCCCTCCTCCACGTCTTCCTTTCTATGGGCTGTTCTAACTCTTTCTCTTACCTTCCTATGTCTAGATTTTGAACAAGTCTTTATAGTAACAAATATTCTTACATAAATCTGGCAATCTATGCATACTGATAATATTGTACTGAATATACCTCACAGTATTTAAAATAATATTCATATACAGCCCATGTAACTGTTATTTTTAATCAAAATTGTTTGTAAATGATGTAATGGATTCCAAGGATGTCTGAAAAATTAAACAGCTGCTCATGATTGAAACTGACTGTAAATGATGAAACAATGCAAACACTGTCCATGATGTCTGTATAATAGAGTTTTTCTCACCAGGTCTCCACTGAAAAAGGGCACAGCTGGGTTAGACTTTCCAATTAAACACCAACAAAATAAATAAATACAATGTGTGTGGTAGGTAAGGTGTGGTGTTTGTAATGTTTGTATACTGTATCAGATTGCTTAAGGATTAGGTGGTTGTTGGTAAACATGAGACAATTGCTACATTGTCTCAGAATGCCCATTTCCAACAAGCTTGCTGCAGAGATAGTAGGAAAATACAAATCCATGGTTTCGGGTGATCACTGCATGGGCTGCTGAAGAGAGAGAGGTACCAGATGCATTTACAAGTGATTTGCTAAGGTGCTATCTCGGTAAAAACTGCAATCTAATTTTAAAGTCATGAAGCAGTACAAGAATGCCTAAGAGGATAAATGCAATCATGACAAACTACAAACATATACCAATGAAATAATTTACAATACATATACAGATATGTGGATATTCACATTCTCAGAATTTGGTATACCAGCCGACAACTGTAGCACAGACTATATAAATCGAATGCAAAACTATTCTGGATATGACATTGAAAATACGTACATGAAGAAAGGTATTTTGCAACATATGATAGCAGCTGGGAAGAGGATGGTAAAATATTCATTTACACACCACACTATGATGTGAGCAGAGCATTAGGAGAGGCTTAATTAACTGATAGCGGCTACTTCTTGGCTTAGTTTCCTATTTGCTTTAATGTATATGATCCCAAAATCTAAGAAGCCATACCAAGTTTAAAGACACATCCTCTAACCCAACATTTTGTTATAAACTGAAAATGCACCTCCTGAAAATGGCAAAACACCAACATAATATTTCAACTCATATGACCTAATAAAGCCATAAACTTCAACTTGCTAGCATCTTCTGTATCCCCCTTTCTCTAACCCCCTCCTCATGTAAAAATATTGTCATGCTAGTGTGATGACAAAGTACTTCAAACTCTAGGTCTGCATTGTAAGCAGTCTCAGCCATCAATATAATCCTCTGATAAAAAATATATTAATGTATCTATAATTGTATTTAACACTGTAATGCATGTTTTATAAGCTTGCTTACCAGTCTCCATGACTCCTGCAGAAAATTGTATATATGTATATCTCTATTATTATATATAATTCCTATATATTCTCACCAATTGTATAATTATACATAATATTATCTCTTGCAATATTTCCCCTGTAACTGTCAAACTTTCATGTTTTCCCTGTTGAGATTGAAATTGGTTATTTGTGATCGGTGCTCTGTTCTGGTTAACACATTTAAATAAATATATATTGTCTTCAAGTTTCTTGAAATAGGGGCATTAAAAAACTGTCCCTTTTCATTTTCAGACAGAAGTTGAATCCTGAGCCAATCATATTTTCTGAGAACAGTTCTCCTATTCAGAGCAGCGCTGTCAGATACATCTGTAGCATCAGACCCACTTTGAATGGTATCCTTTCTCACCTTGTAAAAGGTCTGAATAAGTTCTGATAATTTCAGCCCAACAATTAGAGATTCTACTATTCCCTCCATTTTCCTTAAAGATATTCCCATCACAGTGTAATATGTGGATCTGCCAATCTATGGGTCTGATACCCAGGGTTGCACATGTGTAAGCTGTCCTATCAAAATTATATAAAGTCTGCTTTCTTTAACTTTTGGCAAGGTATTGCAGTAGATGCCATTCTCAAGTACCTTTGTCCATCAAGCAAGATAACTACAAGATCAGCTACAGATTTTTTATATACATATTTAGTCTTCTAAACTCTTTACAGACAGTTTCCCTGGTTGTTAGGGACTGAGAATCTGGCTTCAAAGATTCATTCTGAAGTGTCTCATTGTATTCTTTTTTTTTTTCCAAAAACATTTTTATTAAATTTTGTTAATAAACATGGACATAAAGTAATAAAAATAAACAATATAAAAAATAATAACTATTTACACTATATGCAAACATCCATGATAAACATTTGTTTTATCCAAGAAAGTTAATCAATATTTATCTAACATTCTCTCCAATTTTTGGCAAGTTAGTCTTTTGTGTGTTACATTTGATGATCTCTGATAAATAGTTTGCATTTCTTTTTTACATACAGATTTTGCTATTGAAATAAACTCAGTAAACATAAGATCTTGGTTATTTTTCCAGTTCAATGTAATTATTTTTCGAGCAATAGCTAGAATTAACCAAAGAACGGGTAACTGATGTCTAGGAATTACACTTGGGGTAGGGACATTGAATAATATCAAAGAGCTAGTAATTTGACAGTTGTCAGACCACAGGGCTTTTGCAAAATGTCTAAAATCATTCCAGTATTGTATGAGAGTTCTACATTCGATGAACATATGAAGCCAGTTGGCTTCAAGAATATCACCACACCTCCAGCATTTGCTTTCATTACTCTTAGTTATAAGGTCAATTCTGTGTGGAGTGTAAAAGATTCTATAAATAAATCTCCAGGTATATAGTCTCCAATACAAAGATAATGAAGTGTTTTTTATTGATTTTAATAACGGTTTCTTATTATCGTTAGATAAAGGTTCACCATTAATCTTTATAGAGTAATTCCAAAAAGCTTGGTCAAAAGTAATCAAGTCTTCTCATAGGATTTTATATACAGGTGATATGCTTAATTTATGTTTAATGTTAATCAAACTGTACCATATGAATAGTTGTATCAATCTTGGTATAATATCAGTTTCCAGATTTATTGACACTCTCACTTTATTTTCAACAAACTGTCTTAAAGATTGAATACACAGCCAATTATCTTGACAGACATTATATCTGGCTAAGAGAAAGTTCATTGGTTGGATGTTCTTATTGTCTATAAACTGGTGCCAAAACATTAGATTATTCTCTTTAAGATTCCACATCTTATTGATATTGAAGGTATCTAGGCAATCTGGTGTATAAGCTATGGGAAATGTAATGAAAAAGTTGTTCTTTAGACTATAATTGTTTTCGATTATATTTTTGAAAATATAAAATATTTGGTTTATACCATGTGAGAAGTGGCTAAATCTATTATTATATAAGCAATATTCATGGAATATCCAAAATATTTTGTTAATTCCAAAGGTTTCCTTAAAATGGGTTTCCTGAGTTCTCAGAGGAAGTTAAATGTATTTCATGTAGTTGTTTCCAGCTAGAGGTGTATATGAATGAAATCCAGTGTAATATTATGTTAATAATAACAGATTTGGAATATAATTCTATGTTGGGAAAGCCAATCCCATTACTGTCCCAGGCTCTAACATGCCATTTATAGGCTATTCTTGGTTTCTTTGGAAACCATAGAAAAGTTAATAATAGGGAATTTATTTGTTTAAAGAATTTCTTAGAGGAGGAGGTAAAATCAATGATTGTATGTAAAATAAAATCTTGGGCAAATAATCATTTTTATTAATGTAAGTCTGTCTTCCATGGTGAAAAACATATTTTCCACTTTTAAGTCAAGTCACTGATTATAGCTATCAGTTTAATGAAGTTAAATTTAATAGTCTAATTCCATTTATTCTTAAAACGTATTCCTAGATAATCTATTTTATCATTTTTCCAGTTGAATGTATTGTATTTTTGCAAATTGCTATTTATTTTCGTATTGATTAAAAGTGTTTTGGGTTTTATTTTGGTTAAAATTGAGGCCTGATAGTTTTCCAAATAGAGTTATGGCATTCATGATATGTTGTAAAGAACCTTTTATGTCACTGGATGTTAGTAGAATATCATCAGCAAAAAGCTGAACTTTTGCACGGTATTCCTCATTAACTTGAAATCCTTTGATATTTGGGTTATTTCTAATAAATGAAGCAAAAGGTTCCACTGATAAAGCAAAAAATAATGGCGATAGAGGGCAGCCTTGTCTAGTTCCCTTATGAATTTTTACTGGGGATGATAGACATGAACCAATCTTGACAAATGCTTTAGAATCACTATAAATATTTAATATCAATTTAGTGAAATCTGAAGTAAAGTTAAATTCTTTAAAGAGTTTTTGTAAGTATGACCAACTAAGGGAATCAAACGCCTTATCAATATCCAGACTAATAATAGTTAATTGTTTCTTGGTTTTGTTTGCAATGTCGATTAGAGATAGTAGCTTAATAATATTGTTGTGTACTTTTCTATGTAAGATAAAGCCAGTTTGATCAAAGTGTATTAGATTGGGTAATACATTCTTTAGTCTTTTGGCCAGGATAGACATGAACATTTTATAATCAATATTTACCAATGATATGGGTCTATAGGATGCACATAGTTGGGGGTCATTACCTTGTTTCAGAATGGGGGAAATTATTGAGTACTTCCATGAGGGAGGGAAAATTAAGTCTTGTTTAATCATGGAGAATGTGTTTAATAATAACATTATTGCGTGCTCTGGAAGAATTTTATATATTTCTGGGATTATCCCATCTAACCATGGGGCTTTATTATCCTTCAGATTTTTAACTTGTTCTTTCAGTTCTGCTAAGGTTATTTGTTTACTTAGGGTACTATTTTGTTGTTTTGATAGCTTAGTCTTCATATTTTCTTGTAGAAATGTATCTATTACATCGTCTAAATCTAGTGGTGATTGCATGTCATTGATTGACCGATAATGATTTCTAAAGGCTTCTAATATACCTCCTAAATCAGTTGTTCTTTTTACTGTGTTATTATTCTTATATTTAATTTTATTAATGTTTAATTTGTTTATTAATTTGTTTGGATCTGATAGCTAGTTTATGTAAATGTCTGGGGTTTACTGAATAGGATTGTAGTTTAATCTTTTCTAAGCTTATAGCAACCTTATGATTCAATATTTCTAAATATTTGTGGTTTAGCTTAGAAATTTCAGTAAATGCTGCTTTATTATTTGATTTTAAATTTAGTTTCAACTTATCTATTTTGGCTTGTAAATCATAAAGTTCCCTGTCCCATTCCTTTCTCCTTTGAAAATACCAAGCTTTAACTCCACTAAAGATGTGAACTTTTAATGCATCCCTGAGTATGATATATGTTACTTCACCATTATTGTTGTTTTTCATAAATGCATTTATTTCTTTTAATTGTCACTCCTTAAAACCTTTTAACTTAGTAACATAGGCTGGTATTCTTTGAAAAATTATCATATCATCTTTTTTCACAGTCAAACTGAACAAAAAGGCATTATGGTCAGAGATTGGACACAACTTATTGCAACATCACTTATTTTAGAATAAAGAGTGTTAGACACAAAAATCTTATCAGTATTAGTTTGTGTGCCAAATCGGAAAGAATAATGAGTGTACTGAAGTTAATTTTGAACTCTTAAATTATGTATGTCTCTAAAATTCATCGAGGCTATAAAACTGTTTACCTTTTTAGCCTGTATCGTTAGTTTAACTTTACTATTTTTGGAGGTGTCTTCATCTGATAGCAAGCAATTGAAATCTCCCGCCAGAATAATTTCTCCCTTTGCATGTAAAGTAATGAGATCCAAGTATTTCTTCACATATTTAGTTCCTAGACCAGGAATCCAATATGAGTTTACCAGTGTGAAGCATTTCTTATTAACTTCTAGCACTACTAAGCTTAACATTCCGTCTTTATCTAAAAAGGTGTTTAAAATTTTAGGTAGTGTATAAGTATTATTCCATAGTATAAGAGTACCTCTCCTTTTGGCTCTAAAGCAGGAATCCGTGAGAACTATAAAACCATTAAATGATAATTTTTGCAAATTCTTCTCCAGCAAGTGGGTTTCCTGCAAGAAGATTATCTGAGCTCAGTGCATTTTAATGAATTAAATTAAACCAGCTCTTTTGACATTGTTATTTAAGCCATTAATATTTAATGATAAGCGTTTATATATCATCATTTGTTAAAGTTATATTTAAAGCATCAACAATACCTTCCAAGTATAATGACTTGAAGTAATTCATGAAGTTATGTATCATGGATGAGTCAAAAATCTTTAGAAACAAATTCTGAAACCAATAACTAAGAAAACATACATACATGGAACCTAAAGTTCCAGGTTTAGTTAATAAATTAACTAAACCACCCTTTAACACCATCTCACACACCAAAAACATACACAAATAGCTTCTGCTTTAAATGTAGTATATACAAACAGTAAAGCATTTCTAAGGTAAGTCAAACAAATATGAACATAAAAAGTCCATCAGGCAATCACAGTGGATTAATATGTAATATTGTGTAAACCACTGCTAGGTATTGGAAAATAAGGAGTCAGTTTCATCAATTAACCCAGTTCCTTTATCAGCATAAGTTTCTAATACCTATATATTTTATACCTGTATTACAGTCTCTTGTGTTTATAACTATAGCAATACAGAAAGAAAAAAAAGGGGGGGGGACCATATGTTGGTCTAGTAATACTAACTGAACAGAATAGAGTGACCTAGAACATTTTAACAATCCATTCCTACAGTGTATGTGGTCATACATACATTTGAATCATAGTATCATAACTATCATTGCAACTGAGTCTGATTATATTGCTTTAAATCTGCATCAATGAGAATACCTAATATAGATTAAAGTTGCTTAAGCATGAAAGCAACAGAAGAAAAAGGAGACTCAGTCCTATATATATCTTTGCATTCAGAATATTAAATACATTGGTTGTTTAAGTAGTCAGATATTAATATATTATCATTTAGGGCATGCTATCAAAGCAAATAATGGTATCCTGTCAGATGTCAGTGTTTCAAAGCAACAGACATAGAGTAGCATTAAAATGCAATTTTCCTCATTAGACTAGTAAAATAATCACTCCATTAAAGTCCTAGCTTGTTAGAAATACATATTTAAAGTGATTCCAAACCTTTAGATGCATAAAAGATGAAAAAGACAACAAAAAAAAAAACAGTTACTCTTTCTTCTAGTTTCATTTTCAGCTTTACTTCCTGGTTTCTGAATCATGCATGAGTTCAAAGGTCATGTGATGTCATTGCTCACTGTATTCCTGCCTCCAGCTTCTCTAGCTTGCTGCTAGTGCCCTGTAGATGCTTGTGCACATGAAGAAACAGTCACAGAGGCTTAGAAAAGGCATTTTTGGCAGGAATTTCAAACAACTACGTTTTCTCCATTCTAAAGAAGCATAAAAAGTCCACAAGCAGCCTCCACAGTGAAAAAAACATGAACAGCCCTTCTCTAAAAATGCTGGGAAAGTAAGATTTTCCCCATAAATAAATAATTAAACTAAATTAGGTTAAGAATTAAAATTAGAGCATTTAGTTAATGTAAAGCACTGAATGTTGATATATTACACTATGAAATGCAGATTTTAAGTTAAGACATATATATTAATCATGATATGAACATCTTTCAAAAATGTCAAGAGGAAACAAAACTATCTTAAGTAAACCATCTCCTAAGGGCACTTTCATTGTGGGGATTCCATACAGTGTAATCATAATAGACTAAACAGTAAACTCTAAAGTGTTACCCCCACCACTAACCCACATGAATGCTTTACTTTGGAAATCATGAATTAATAGTAAGATAGCATAACTTTTGTATCCCAAATGAATATATAATGAAGTTAACTGAACCCCAGTTATAGTAAAACATTAGGTATGAAAGAAGAATAAAAAAATATATATATATATATATATATATATATATATATATATATAGAAACACACATACACACATATGTACATACAAACATACATATACACACACATACACACACAAACATATATATATATATATATATATATATATATACATACACATACACACATACATACATGTATACATACATAGATATATGCCTATGCAAAATAAAGACCTTTGTTTTGTATATGTATTCCAATAAAATATTATGTAAAATAAAGACACTTTACCTTTGCTTTGTGTATATATTCCAGTAAAACATTAAGTAAAGAGTTCTGCAAGAACATATTTAGTATTATTTGATAACAATCCTATTTGTCTTTTAATTTTTTATTTGCACTTTATTTGACAGTCCAAGTGTTCTTAGTTGCATGTCTTTTCAGACTCTGTGTAGACCATTCCATGTCCTCTATATCAGTTAGTATTTTTTTCTTGTAAATAAAGTCCAAAGCCTCTGGCAAAGAGCTAAAGATCTTTTCACCTTCTGATAAAAATATTTTTATCCTGGAGGGAAAGAGAATTTATGCCTTGATGCTAACTTTTTTAAGAGATTTTATCAAGGGAACACATTCTTTCCTTCTAGATATGACAAGAAGTATAGTCATTGTCAAAACAAATGAGTTTTTCCTTTATCTTGATGGGAGAATTATTCCACGCAGACTTCAGAACCAAATCCTTATCTTAGGAGGACAAAAATCTAACAATGATAGATCTGGGGTTAGGAGAAACTGTTGTTGAAGCAGGTTTTGCTAGATACCAGTGAGCCATCTCTATACCAAATGAAAGGGCTTCAGGAAGATTTAGTGCTGCAAGAAGCCAGTTATTAATATAGTGTATCATATCAGTTCCCTCTTCCTTTTCTGGTACTCCATAGATTCTAATGTTGTTTCTCAGTGACCTACTTTCTAGGTCTTCCAGCTTTACTGTTAGTTTTGTATTCTGTTTCAAAAGAAACTCATTTTGACTTTCACATTCCATCAGTCTGACATCCATATCTGTTACAGATTTCTCGATAGAAGCAATTTGTTCAGAATGCTTTTTAACCATTTCACTAAGAATGTCCAGCTGCTTACTACAGTCTTGTTTAATAGTATCTATTTCATTCTCTAGTTTGTCCATTTTTATAGATATTTCTTGAATAGTAGTTACTAATGTTTGCAGCTCCTTCTTTACCACACTGTCCTGATGAGAGTTCTTCGAGTTACTCATACTTGGATTTCTTGAGGAAAAACTTCTTGACAGGAAAAAAATAATAAAAACTTATGTTTTAGTACTAATTTTTGAAAAATAATAAAGGACCTATATTCACAAATCCTCTGATATACTTTTGGATTAGTATTTCCATAAATTAGATTAAATTTCCTGTCAGAATAAAAATGTTATAAGCAGAGCTAATGTTCAGTGCTGCTAGCAGGCAGGCATCTTGGCCATGCCCCTCACTCATTGTATTCTTGAAATACTGAAGGAATGCCAGTGGGTTTTGTTAATCAGTACTCAACGTAATACACCTTTTCTGGGAGTCTGAAAGTTCCTTGGAGACTACTTAAAATTCTATATCATAAAGTTAACTCAGTAAAGGAGAAATCTTTAGTAAGGGAGTGGACAGCATTGATTTTGTTCATTGTCTGTAGCATAGCTTGGTGGAAAAGTAGATTTGTGAATTATATATACCATTGCTATCTTTACCTTGCTGTTGTTAGAGTTTGACAACAGTTCTAGAAAGTGAACTCTCTCCATGAACCTATCTGTTAAGGGGAGGAACATCAGCCATTTGCACACAAAGCAATGTACTCAAGTGATCAAATATGTCCACAGCAGGAGCAGAAGGGACAACTTTCCCTGAGTTCATCTGTTCCAAATGTGGAGGCCTTAAAGGTCTGGGGAGGGGGTGGGCAGTAATCAATTAAGACAAGAAACAAAAATGTGAATCAACAGATCTACCATTTCATAAACATAGACAATAAGTATGCCTTCCTCAATTTATTTTTTGGGTAGATCCAGGTACTGACATCCAGCTGGCAGATGAGGACCACTGTTTGGTTGTGACACAGTTATAGGTTTATAGATTTATCAGTTCTTACTAAACTATTGACCTAGAAGATCTTCAGCAGCATAGCCATGCATTTCCATGATGTCTTTTGCCCTTGTTGTTTAAATATGAATTCATACTAACAAGTAAGAGTTAGTCATCTAGGGATGCAGTAGCCTGCTATTTGCCTTCAGAAGACCTTCAATATAAGGCTGTATTTGACACTGGGGCCATGGACTTACTGATAGGTGCCTCCATGCAACCAGCATCCTCAGACCTATGTGGGACTGACAAGGTCAATAAGGGCTCGTAAATCTTGTACACTTTGCAGGGAATTACCTTCTGGGGCTGTTTTTAGTATTGCTAAGTAGGAAGGCTTTGATGCACTAAAGGAATGAGTTCCCAATGTTGTATCTCTACCTTCAAGCATGGTTTGCTTTTATCTAATTGATGATCTTCAACCAGACATAAATGACACAAAAAATTAAAGTCCTTTGGTGGGAGCAGTCTACCACAAATACATTTGTTGGTGAATTTTTACAAGGATATCATGGAATGGACCTTGAAAAATCAATTGAATAAATGTGTAAATTCAGGCTCAACTTAACAATTCTCCAATTAAAAAATGAACAACCAGCTGAAAACAGCAAAAAGTACAGTTTTGTACCTACCATAAATGTAGATGTTTGAGTGTTCACACTGCTGCAGTCATCACACTTGGGTTATCCTGCCATCAGGTGGTCTCGCAGTCGGCCAGAGTTCTAAAGTCTTGGTCCAGCATCGGTTGCTGTCGCTTCTTCCCTGACATCAGTGTGCCAGGGGTATATAAGATGCATCCAACGCCATTTTCTTCAGTTTTTCTTGCCCCAGATGTCAGGTGCCCCCAAGTGGGTAGGCAATACATAATGCTAATCAAAAATATACATATAAAATAAAAACAATACCTTCAGTTACCAGCAAATACACCCCAAAGGTTGTATAGGATAGAAGGGTATAGATAAGTCCAGCTAGTTCAGAGGGGATGGAGGGAGGGTAACCTGGACTGCAGCAGTGTGAACACTCGAACATCTACATTTATGGTAGGTACAAAACTGTACTATGTTCATCATGTTACACTTATGCAATCATCACACTTGGGTTGAATCCCAAAGCTAAGGTTGGGTGGCTGGTCTATAAAGAGTTAGGATTGGCTAAGAGGCCCTGCAGAACTGCAGTGGCAAATCCTGCTCTGGATTTAGAGTAAAGAGGCAGGTGGTAATGCTTGGTGAAGGTGTGCACTGAACTCCAAGTTGCAGCCTCCAAATTTTCCTTGGTAGGTACTCCTCTGAGAAAGGCTGCTGAAGTGGCTGTTGCCCTGGTGGAATGAGGCCTAATGTTATTAGGGACTGATTTTCCATGTTGTGTGTAGCAGTACTGAATACAGTGTCCTATCCATTTGGACATAGTCTGCTTTGAGATAGCCTTGCCTTGTGATCCTGCAGCATATGCTACAAACAGTTGATCAGTTTTCCTGAAAGCTTTTGTTTAGTCCAAGTAGAAGCATAGCTGCCTGTGTATGTCCAAAGAATGCAGAAGTTTCTTCCCTTTATTTTTGGGGTTTGGATAAAAAGTAGGCAAATGGATGGTTTGGTTAAGAGCCACACTAGATACCACCTTTGGCATGAAGGTAGGGTTTGTCCTTAAAGATACCCTATCCTGATGAAAAATTATAAAAGGTTCTACTGCCATTAATGCCTGTAGCTCTGAGACTCTTCATGCTGAAGTTACTGCCAGGAGCACAGCTGTTTTACATGATAAAAATTTTAGATCGGCTGTATTGGCTGGCTCAAAAGGTGTTAGGGTCAGTTTTTCCAAAATGAAATTGAGGTCCCAAGTTGATGTTGGTGCTCTCCGGGTGGTCTTATGTTTTTAGCCCATCTGAGGTACTGCTTTAGCAAGGGATGAGAGAATAAAGGAGGATCCGTGTTGTAATGTGCAGAAATGGCAGAGGCGTGAATCTTAATTGATGAAAAGGATAAGCCTCTGTCCAGCATCTCAGTTAAGTATTGTAAAATCTGAGGAATGTTTGGAACAAGACGGTCAAGGCTGTGAGCCTGGTTCCAGGCGCAGAATCCCTTCCATTTTTCTGTGTAAGCTTTCCTGGTGCTAGGCCTCCTGGCCTCAAAAATTACATCCATAACAGCTTTAGAGAGAGGTGTTGCCTGTTTGACTAAAGTATTTGCCATGCAGCCAGGTTTAGGGTTTTGAGCTGACTGTGCAGGATCTGATTGTTTTGTTGAGTCAGAAGGTGTGGAATTTGGGGCAAAATCCATGGTGGTCCAGGAGCCAAGTTCCTTAGGATAGGGTACCAGTGCTGGCGTGGCCAGTCTGGAGCAATCAGGATCATCTGTGTTTTTTCTTGTCTGGCTTTTAGGAGGACCTTTGAAAGGAGAGGCAGTGGTGGGATGGCATAGACTTTTAGGTTTTTCCAGCTGAACAGAAGAGCATCCACTTTCTATGCTTGTTTGTGATAAGTCCTTGTGCAGAATTTTTGTAGTTGGCAATTCAGAGGGGAGGCAAAAAGATCTATGTCTGGGCATCCCCATTTTTGTGTTATCATGCTGAAGATTTGTGAGTTCAATTTCCATTCGTGAGGGTCCATGATATTTCTGCTTAAGTCGTCTGCCAGAGTATTTTTCTTTCCTAGCAGGAATTGTGCTTGCAGGTGAACGTGGTGAGTTAGAGCTGTGTTCCACAAGGTCATGGCTTGCCTGCATAGGGGATAAGAGTGAGTGCTCCCTTGTTTGTTTATGTACCACATTACTGTGGTGTTGTCTGTCTTTAGTAATAGTTGTCCTGGGTGTAGAAGGCCCTTGAAAGCTGTTAGGGCATTTTGAACAGCCAACACCTCTTTTTGAATGATGTGAAGATGCATCTGGTCTGTGGTCCACTTGCTCTGAATGTATGTTCCTACCATGTGTGCTCCCCAGGCGTAATCCGAAGCATCTGTTGTTAGAGTTTGCCTGACTGTGGGTTGGGTAAAAGACTGACCCTTGTTTAGGTGACATGCCTGTGCCCACCATTGAAACTCCTGTTGTAGGCAGGGAATTATTGGAATTACTGCTTCTAGACTGTGAGAATGTTGAGTCCAAACACTTTTTAGGTACCATTGTAATTTCCTCATATGCAGTCTGGCATATGGTATTAGTAGTATGCAGGATGCCATGAATCCCAGGGCCTGCAGAATTTTTCTTGCAGAGAGATGGGACGTTTTTGCCAGTAGTTGAAAATATTGAGTTAGTTGCACATGTTTGTCTGGTGTGAGGTAAGCCATCTGGGCCATTGTATTTAAACTGGCACCCAGGAATGTAATCTGTTGTGAGGGCACTAGTTTTGACTTTTTTTCATTTACTGTGTACCCTAGAGAAATTAGCAACCTTTTCACAAACGCCAGATGCTGTAGAAGAATGTCCTTTGTCTCTGCTTGAATGAGGCAGTTGTCCAGGTATGGATATATTTGAATCCCTTTTTGTTTGCAAAATGCAATTACTGGTGCCAGGCACTTTGTGAAGACCCTGGGTGCAGTAGATAAGCCAAAGGGCAGTGCAGAGAATTAGTAGTGCCTTGTACCAGCTTTGAATCGGAGGTATCTTCTGCAATTTTGTCTGATAGGGACATGCAGGTATGCCTCTTTGCGGTCCAGAGTAACAAGCCAAGCCTTCTTGCCCAGCATGGGTAGAAGCTGCTGTAATGTCAACATTTTGAATTTCAGAATATCCAGCTAAGTATTCAGAATTGAAAGGTCCAGTATAGGCCTCCAGGCTTTGTCCTTTCCGGGGACCAGGAAGAGTCTTGAGTAAAATCCTTGTCCTTGTTCCTGTTGTGGTACTTTTTGTATAGCTCTCAAGTCCATGAGGGATGAAATTTGTTTTTGTGCCTCTGCCCATTGATTTTGTAGCAGGTCTGGCATTCCTTTTAGCTTTGGTAAAGTATGGAAGTGGAATCTGTAACCTTGAGACACAATATTCAGGACCCATTTGTCTTGGGTGATTGTTTGCCAGTTTTGAGAAAAAAGTGCTAGTTTTCCCCCTAAGGGGGCTTCCAGAAGGGACGTGCTTGGCATAAGCAAGGGAAAGTCATTGTGACTATTTCCTGTAAGGCTGAGACTTGTCCTCACCTCCTTTTGGGTTTGAGGTGCCCCGCTGTCGTTGTCTGTTTGAGCCTTGGGGTTGAGATCTGCCTCTTGGGCATCTGTATCTGCCTCTCTGTGGCCTGTCTGACACTGGAAAGGACCAATTTTTTGTTGGCTAATTTCTGCTAAACCGAGGTGGCTGTACCTGTAAGAAATCCTTGACTGTTTGCATAGATTTAGCTTTATCCTCCATTTTCTTTAACACCTCTTCTGCCTTAACACCAAACAAGGTATCATGTTGTAAAGGAGCATCCAATAACTTTGCCTTAATATGTTCAGGTAAACTCTGTTCTTTTAACCAAGCATGTCTTCGAATAACAGAACCTATAACTGCGGCTCTACAAGAGGCCTCTAAAGAATCAAAACCACATTGCAGAGTATGTTTTCCCACCTGTTCAACTGCCTGCAATAAATCTTGCATTTCTTTACAATCAGGAGCTTCTGAGCTAGCAAGCATTTTCTGTTTTAACTGAGCCATTAAATATTGTTGGTACTTAAGCATGTGAAACTGGCAATTTAAAGCTCTTACTGCTAAAGTTGCAGACGTGTATACTTTCTTCCCCCATCTATCCAAAGCTCTGGAATCTCTGTCAGATGGTACTGGAGTTTTTGCAATGGAAGCCTTAACCCCTTTTGGACCCTGGGAAATAGTTTATGGATCAGCAGAAGGGTTTTTGTAAAGAAACTTGTGAGAGTCAGGGACTCTATAATACCTATCTGGCTTGACTGGAGCAGGGAGCAAAGAGTCAGGAGATAAGCTGGATTCAGAGAACACATCATCTACAATGTCTAGTACAGGTGGAATAGCCAGGGGCCTGTGCTGAGGCAATAAGAGGAAATCCCTGAGCCTTTTCTTGGATTCTGAGTATTCCTGACTTTCCCAATGGAAATGTTCCCCCATGGTATGTAAAGTTTTCCCAAAAGAGTAATCCTCAGGAGGAGAGGCTGAAGGGATAGATTCCTCAGCATCAGAGTCCTCATAGGGGGGTAAAGAATATCCCTGGTCTGAAGAGGAATCAGAGGAAATGGAAACCTGATCAGAGGAGTCATAGTTTGTATCCTGCCTAGGCCTTTTCTCAGAAGGGGGATGGGAACCCCTGATTAGAGTAATGAGGTCTTCGGCCATTTTTAAGCATCTGTTTCTTAGGCATGGAGGACTGTCCAGGAGAATGCTGTACTTGTTTCTTTGTCTTTAATAGTACCTTTGTCTTGGCTGTTGATTTA
Source organism: Protopterus annectens (assembly GCF_019279795.1). Lineage (NCBI taxonomy): Eukaryota > Metazoa > Chordata > Ceratodontiformes > Protopteridae > Protopterus > Protopterus annectens. Next base: position 1,313,509,803 of record NC_056726.1, on the reverse strand, counting down.
ATGGTAAGTTGTGAAGGTCTGAAAACACCCTCAGAAGCCGGTGCCTGCTCAGTGGCTCCAGACCCATCTGAGGGATTCATTTCCGTAGACCCAATACCTTGAGTTTCCAGAAGCCTAGTTGTCTCCACGTGGGAGTCGATGGTGGCCTGTGGCTCTGAGGCAGTGGGTGTCAGGGGCTGCGAAAGCGCCTCACTGAGAACTGGTGAACCGGCGACTGGCCTAGAAGAGGTTTCATCATCGGTTTTGGACCTCAGATGCCTGTCTTTATCCTTGTCTTTGCGTTTTTTCAGAATTGCGGTCGTCGGTTGATCCGACGGCATAGTATAATTGAACCTTCGGCCAAAGTAGTGCAAAGCAAAATTAAAACGTCTTTTTATAGTGCGTTTGTTAAATCTAGCACAAAACTGACAACTAATGACGTCGTGATCAGGGCCTAGGCATGGAATACGGTAAGAGTGGAAGTCCTTATGAGGTATTTGCTTCCCACAAGAAATACAACTATTAACTTTTTCTGACATCGGTCTGAGGCAAGAAAAAAGTTTCCCCAATGGGGTACTTAGCTTTATTGAAGACTTCGGATCTGAAATTCAACTTCGAAAATCTCAGGAGTTAGCCGACCGGCACTTGCGAACTGCTTCTGCTTCGGGCACCACGCGACAAGGACTGAAGAAAATGGTGTTGGATGCATCTCATATACCCCTGGCGCACTGATGTCAGGGAAGAAGCGACAGCAACCGATGCCGGACCAAGACTTTGGAACTGGCCGACTGCGGGACTGCCTGATGGCAGGATAACCCAAGTGTGATGACTACAGCAGTGTGACACGATGAACATCTACAATACACATCTCAAAAAGAGTGCATCATCACTCTGGGAGAAAAGGAACTAGTTTCTTTGCTGTGCACTGATGACAAAATACGTGAATCCTGGCCAAAAAAAAAAAAAAACTACAGCCACCACTGGGCTTCTTTCCAGTTTCAACCCAGAGTCAATCTGATGTATGCAGCATGAAGATATCCTAAGCTTTGGGAGTACAGCCTGCCAGGTTGAAGTTGACTTGCAGCAAATTTCTGGTTACCATGAATACTAGAGCAGCGGTGGCCCCACAATGAACATTAACAGGCTTATAAGAAGTACATTCAGTCAGTATGAACCATTTTGTCCTCATCCATTGTTTTAATGACCTTCTCAAAGTCCACCAGGTTGAGTAGGCATAACCTGCTCGTGTTAAAACCAAACTGGGCTGGGTCCAGCGTCTGGAGGTTTCCTGTGTCATTATTGATCATTTCCATGATAATTCTTTCAATGGCTCTGCATATGAGACTGGTGAAATCTACGGGCCTGTAGTTTCCAAGGTCTATAGATGGCCAAATTTTGTGCAGAGGGATGACTGTTGTTGTTCTTCATTCATGAGGTACAAAGCCTGTTTGGATGCTACAGTTAAATAGTGTAATTTAGAAGGCATCCTGGGATATTGTCTGGGCCCATTGATGTGGTATTGATGACCCTGTTCTCTAGTGATAACAGTGGGAGTTATATTTGATCATATTTCCTGAAGAAGGCTGAGGGGGAGAGAGGGGTAAAGTTAAAGCTGAATTTGTTAGCTAGCAGGTTTTGCTATATCTTCTTGCTCAGTATAGGTGGCTCTATTAACAATATGCTCTGCACACAATTGAATATTGCCAGACCAGTGCTCTAATACCTGAGTTACGGAGCTGCACAGATTACAACACCCCAGATAGGACTCATGACAAGTCTTTCCATGGCTTTGCATTTGAGGCCAGTCAGGCTTCTGTGTCTTTAAAAGATCCTCTGTTATGCAGGAGAATGACTCTAGCTGTTTTACATTCACTTGCTACAAAACCAGTATGAAGGTTGGGGCTGAGCAGTATTGCTAGGTAGGTAGCTAAATTGTGCTTCATGCTATTTATGATGCATCCAGGGATATTGCCAGGACCCATTGATGCAGTATTTTTAGATTTTGATAGCACTTTTAGGACCTGGGCTTGTGTGATACCCGGAGGTGAGTTGGTTTCAAGTATATCTTGTGGGATACACAGAGGGGGTAGAAGGGTAAAATTTGAGCAGAATTTATCAGCCTGTAGGTTCACTATATCTTCAGCCTCAGTGTAGGTAGCATGATTCACAAACAGCTCAATGCATTGCTGTGCTTCTCAGATAAAGGACATAACTCAAAAGGCCTTGTGATTGTTGTTTTTGGTAGATTTTTATAAGATCCTGGGTTGTTTACTTCAATGATGAGGGCTCTAACATTCTGGGAATCACTCTTATTACTTCTGGGCAAAATTCTACTCCTTTGATTGTAAAGCTTGTTGATATTATGGTTCCACCATGTTTTTTTTTTTTCCTGGGGGTTTGATCTGCACTTGTTGTACAGGGTACAGCTGCATATATGCAGTTGTTTTCATACTGGTACAGTGTGGTGGCATACATACATTTCTGCGTATTCAGTGGAGTTAAATTAGGATTGGTGGGGATAAGAAGCTTGTCAATGCATCACCTAGGAGTACGTAGTTTGTCTTAGAGAAATTTCTAAAGGTACAACACACCAAAGTATTGCCTCCCAGTGGTCAATAAAGGCTTTAAAGTAAGAAATAATACCACCACTTTAGCGTAACAAACTTTAATTCCATGCTTTCATCTGGTTGACTTCTTCAGAATAAAAAAAAAAAATGTACATACTGCAATCATTTATATATAACCACACCTTCCATTAATCAATAAAACAATTATGAACAATTATAAATTAAACAAACAGAATTCATAATAGATGAAATCTAAAAAAACTTTTGGATTTCACATACAGTTACATTTTACATACACTTAACCTTCTGTACTTCAAAAAACATTTTATGTTGATGGTTTCATTCAACCCTGGCCTTTTATTGGCCTCTAATTTTATCTGCCATAATGCTTCCTTTTGTTCAAGGTCATTTCTAAAAGCACCTCCCCTCAAGTCCTTAGTACCAATTTCTAAAACAGAAAATAACAATTTTTTTATATTTGTTACTTTCTGATGTGTGTTTAACTAGAGCACTTTTTTATCTTTGGTCTTGATGCTATATACATGTTCCCTAAAACATTCCATTAAAGTATGTGTAGTCATCCCTATGTAAAATGCATCACATCCACTACATAAACTGATGTAAATTACTCCTTTTGTCTTACAAGTGAAATGTCCAGAAACCTTAAATGTATACAGGCAATGCTGTAACATTATATATGGACCCTTAGACATGAACCTACAAAAATGACATTGTCCACATGTAAACATACCTCCCTTTTTATTTGTTTGCATAACTTCAGATACAAATCTAGTATGATCACTCTGTAACAATTTCTTTATACTGTGAGTATTTCTATAAACAAAATTAGGTTTTACTCCAACTGTTTTAACTAAACCAGCATTTCCTTCTAGAATTTTCCAATTCTTCCCCTCTATCTTTTTAATCAATAAACAATCTGTAATCATATGTAAAGTACAAACAATACCCTTCCCATTTGGGCGATTACCATTATCCTCTTTATTACTACGAAATGGAACTTTCAAAATCGGAGGGTGAAAATTGGGTTTTGACTTAAAATTTCTTTACTAATCGAATTGAAATAACTTTCGTCATACCCTCTATTTAAGAATAAACCAGCTATAAACTTGAACTCTTCAATAACATCTTTCTCCCTAGTAGTCATTCTACTTGCTCTTATATATTGTCCTTTCAGAGTATTCTTTTCAATGAAAAATGGGTGGTTGCTTTTACTATGTAAATACGCATTAGTAAAAGTCTCTTTTTTATGTATCTTACTTTCAAATTGTTTCAAGTTATAATCCCATTCTAAATGTACATCTAAAATAATAACTTGACTACCAGAGTCTCCTTTTACAAACTTTATAAACTCTGATGTTTCATTTATAACTGAAATTAAACATTCCACATCTGAAACAGTCCCTTCCATGATAAAAAATAAATCAACAAACCTCTTATACTAGTGTATCTTGTGGACTCCCACCATGCCATTGCCATATTGGCATACAAAGGGGCTGTAGGAGACCCCATCACCATGCCTTTTTGTTGTTTATAATATACTCCATTGAACAAAAATAAATTGTTATGCAAAAGTACATCATATCACAAAAAAAATGAATCTTACGTTGAACAAAAGTAGTATGTTTAGATAGAAATTGTCTTACAGCTTCTATCCCTTCTTGATGAGATATAGAAGTAAATAATGAAACAACATCTAATGTAAAAATGACATGCTTGGTATTATCAAATTCAAAATCCAAAAAGAACACTCACATTTTATCTAAAAAGTCCCACGAATTTTTTAGATATGATGGTAGACCTTGCACTACAGGGTTTAAGACAGAATCTATAACCAATGTCATTCCCTTATGTAACTTATTTAAAGGAAGAAACTGCTGGCCTGAAAGGTGGATTTCTTAGGTCTTTAGGAACTTTTCGGATGCCAAATATCACCCCGACCTTAGGTTTTTCTACCATACAAAAATTGTAAATACTGAAATCCATCTCTTGTTCCATTAATGCATCATATAAAAATGCATGTATTTTTCTATAGCTGTTTAAAATTTCATATTCATCCATGTTTTTACCAGCTTCAATATACCATTTTTATACTTTTCTATGTTCATAACTACTAAATTCTCTCCTTTGTCACTTTTCATAAAGCTAAGGTTATTATTATTATGTCTTAATTCATTTAATGCATTTCTTTCATAGGGTCTTAAATTATCAAACCAGCTTCTATTATTTTTAATTAATGTTTCTCTAATATCTTTTAAACACATACTTTCAAATACATTTATAGTGTGATGTAACACTGGTGTAAAATAAAAAGGTTTAACATACTTATTGCTTACACCCTTTACATATTTTAATAAGAACTCTAAATTCAATTTGTGAGTGCATTTTTCTAAAGTCCAAAACTGTTTTAGTCACATCCGCTCATCTTGGCACAAAGTTTAGGTTCATAAGTTCATAGGTGTGTAGTAGGCTAATGGCCCTGGAGCTTTTACAAGCCTAGCCCATAGAATTACCCTGGCAAAGTGCCACCCAACCTTAGTTCCCAGTGCCTCTGTCGAGTAGAGCCACTGGAGTGATCCCTGGGGTGAATTTTCTATTTCCCATCCACTCAAGATTCCTCTTGACGAGGGCCAGTGAGGTGCTCTGTTTGACATGTACAGGAAGTTTATTCCATAGCATAGGCAGTGTCTGGGTTATGAACTTGTCCCTCCAGCACATTCTGTTGATTGTGGTAATGAGGTTGAGTTCTCTGGAGCATGTGGAGTGGAGGGATTGGGATTTCTTTAGATGTAGCATTTCTAACACAGCTGGGTCAGACATGGCTTTGTAAGTCAAGCAGAGATTGTATCTAATTACGTGGTATGAGACAGAGAACAGTTGGAGTTTTTTGAGTCTGTCCATATAGGACAAATGTTTAAGGCCTAGAATCCTATTTGTGAGGTACTTTTGTGGCCTCTCCAGTTGTTGCAGGTGTCTAGTGAGGTACATGCCAAATGGGGCATTGTACTCGATAATTAGCCTAATGAGGGAAGAGTAGAGGGAGACAATGACCTCTTTCTTCCTGGATGTAAAACCCTTAGTAATGAGATATGCCACATAAAAGGAATGTCTGACCACAGTGGCAATGTGGTGGTCAAAAGAGAGGTTGCTGTCAACCTGTGTTGCCAGATCTCTTATAACACCTTCTGTGTTCAGTGGACTACCATCGATGTGGTAATTCATGGGAAATGTTTTTTTCCCAGAAGGGACGATGACACATTTTTTGGCATTGAGCTTAAGGCCGTAATTCTGACACCAGTCGGTCTCAGTGAAGCCTTTCTGTAGGATGTCAACATCACTTGGGGAGTTAATAATGGCTCCCAACTTGCAATCATCTGCAAACATTGTCAGCCAGAGTCCCTTTGTTTTGGCCTGGTCTTCTGAGAAGTAGATACCAAACAGTAAAGGACCCAGGACCAAACCCTGTGGGACTCCAATCCTGACTGGTCGGCAGTCTGACTTGGGAGTCAGCCACTTTCACACTGTGGGTCCTATATGTGAGCCAGTTTGCAACCCACCTAGTGATATAGGGGGTGATGCCTAGATTAGTGAGTTTTTCTATGATTCCTGAGGGGGGAATGGTATCAAAGGACTTGGCCAGATCAAGGTCGGCTATATGAACCACCTTGCCATCATCCACAGCTCTGGTGACTGACTCAAAGAAGTCAACTAAGTTGAGCAGGCATGATCTACCCTTCACAAAACCAAACTGTGTGAGATCCAGAGTTTGGTGATTCCCTATATCCTTGTTTATTAGGTCCATGATGATGCATTCCATAGTTTTGCATAACAGACTTTTCAGGCTAATGGGGCGATAGTTCCCAGGGTCTGTAGTTGCTCCTCCTTTGTGGAGAGGGATGACTGTAGCAGTGCGCCATTCAGTAGGAACAAAGTCTAAGGTGAAGCTGTGATTGAACAGGACATACTGGTGAGGTGCCAGTTCATGCTGTAGTTCATGTAGAACACAGCCAGGGATGTTGTCAGGTCCCATTGAAGGTGTACTCTTGGCCTTGGATAGCACTGTTTTAACCTGTGCAGCAGTGATACTGGGTGCCTGGCAATCTACTGGTATTATAACTAGTCCTTTGGGGGGGAGGGGTAAAGTTGGCACTGGATCTGTTGGTCAGTATACAGGCAATATCTGTTGGCTTGGTATAGGAGGTACCATTGTGCAGTAGCTCAGAGCAAATCTGGGTATTGCCATGAAGATTCTTTACATAACTATAGAAGGCCTTGTGGTTGTCTTTACTATCTGCTGCAATTGTTTTCATAGCTAGCTTTAGAAGATTTGATGAGGGATCTCAATTTTTTGTTGAGGCTGATAAGGGGTTTTTTCCAGTCTTGGACTTCACCTTATTCCGCATCAGTTTCCTCCTTGTGTTGTAGAGTTTGTTTATGGCAGGGGACCACCAGATTACCTTGCTTTTTTTGGAGGAGAGCATCATGGTTCTATTGGGTATGGCAAGATCCATGCATTTGTGTACGTCTTCGTACAGTGCATTGGTGTATGATTCAGTTGTCATGCAACTGTTCTCCATTTGTATGGGTGCCGTGAAGTTAGCCACCTCTGTTTTTAAGAGCCCAGTTAGCTTTGGAGAAGTTTATCATGGTGGTTACCTTTGCGGAGGGGGGGGGTGGGAGGGATGTGGATTTCCAAGGTGATTAGTTTGTGGTTGGATCTAACCAGGGAGGTGTTGCGTATTGGTGTAGAGCAACAGTTGCCCATGTTAGTAATGACCAGGTCAAGGATGTTGCTACCTTTAGTGGAGGTAAGAACTAGCTAGTCCAGGGCATTGGAATTAATGAATTCTAGGAAACGTTGGGCAAGTGTATTGGTACATGAGTAGCTTTCCCTGTTAATGGAGGGGTAGTTGAAGTTGCCCAGTATGACAGTGTTAGGTTGGACCCTAATATTCTCCAGGGTGCTTAGGAAGGTGGAGTGTGAGTCTTGGGACATGGTTGGGGACCTATAACAGGCTATGACCTGAATCACTGTCTTACCCAATGTTAGCTGCACCTGAAGTATCTCCGATGCGTTATGTTGGGCTATCAGTCTGGAGGTGTGCACATCCTTTAGGAATATGGAAACACGACTGCCTTTGGAGCTTTGGTCCAAGTTCTGGGGCCAAAAAGTGTGGAATGAGTTATAGCCTGGTAGTGCAGGAATGCTTTCTACTGTCTTGAACTAGGTCTTTGTTACAGCACAAATGTCAATGTTCTCCATTTTAAGGAGTGCTTTAAGCAAGTGCATTTTGAGGTTTAGGCTTCTAGTGTTGAGCAGCATGACCTTAAGATTGCATTTGTTTGTAGCTGTCATGGTGGTAATTTGGTATTTGGAATACAGTCTATAAAAGGCACTATAGGGGTGGCAAGAGCCTTGGCCAGTATCCAGAAGCCCAGGGGTGACAGATGTAGGCCTTCTCTGGCAAAGCATTGAGGTCTGTCAATCATGTCATCCAAGGCAGACAAATACTGAATCCCCTTAGAATGGCACCAGAAACTTAGCCAACTGTTGAAATCAATCATTTTCTGCTTGTACTGTGGTATCATTCTGGGAGATGGTAGGATGCTGCTTAGGGCTAGGGTCATACCCACCTGGGTTACATAATCCGAGAGCTTCTCTATGTCTCTTTTCATGTAGTCCAGGGAGGTATGTCTCAGGTCATTCACACTCACATGTACAATGACAGAGTCATATTTGTACCTGTTGTTGATGGACTTGAGTGCATGCATTATGTGGCAGATCCTGGCTCCTGACAGGCAGTTGACTGTTACTTTCTCCTTATTCAACCTAGTGAGTGGGACATCAGTGTGCCTCACTATCGAGTCACCTATGACTAGTGTGCTGGTCATGCTGTTTTACTTTAGGGACTTTGGTTGAGTGGCACAGTGTTTAGGAGAGTTATGTGTCTCATGATTAAGAGTTGTGTTGTGGTGGTCGAGTGTGTTTCTGCCTTGGAGGTCTCTTCTGTTTGGATAGATTTTTATTGAGAGCATCCGTGAAGTGGGTGTGTGGTTTGTGTTTTTATGTGAAGGCAGTGTTGGTGTGTGTTCTGGAGGGCTATGTGTTCCATGTGGTGTGGTGCAAGTGTTGACCTTATCCTCTTGACCAGCTATTTCAGTCTTGGCTGGAGAGTGCGTGGCTTCCGATTTGGATATATGTGTATCTGTTTCAAGTCTGAGTGTTGGGAGGTAAGAGGAGAGGGTTGTCGGTGAACATGAGGCAGTTGCTACATTGCCGCAGGATGCCCAAGTTCACTAGGTTAACAGAAGAAAGCAGAGGGAACTGACCTTTAAACATGCCTGGAGGGGTGGGCATTAATAATAAGTACTGGAGCTGTTTCCTTGTAGAAAGTTTAGTGCTGGTAGCACTTTTGTGTGCTACAATAATCGCTACAAGAAGTCTGGTATGGTAAAGTGCTAGACTAATAAGCTTGTAAAAGTGCAGGAGAGGAGAGTACTAGGAGATTGAAGGGAAAAACTGAAGAGCAGACTTTGTCACCTCTCAGAAGCTTACAAACAATCTTGGATACAGCAAATCTGTATCTGGACTAGACTAGTTACAGGAAAGGCGGGAAAAAATCTTAGAAATTTATTATTTTATTTTTTTTTACAGAAAAGCAGCTAAAACAGCACTAAAACAATTCAAGTGCAGTGCAAGCTAGCACACGAGTGTGTAGCAATATTATAGCAAGTACAGTTTAACCAAATACATATCCTGAACTGAATTCAAATTATTGTTTTACTCAACTCTGAACAGTTAATAAATTCCAAGAAATATACTTATCAGTTGGGAAGCACAGTCAGAACACAAGGAGATTCTAGCAAAGTTTTTTTTTTTTTTTTGTTAATAAAGTGGAAAGGGAGGAGAAACAGAACATAATTCAAGGTTATGGCTTTCTCAAATGTTCTCTCTGTATTAGGTAGAATGATCTAATGACATTAGAATGGGATGGAGCTGGGATAGAGCTGACTGGTAGGACTATCTGAAATCAAAATATGGTCTCATTGTACTCGGTTGAGTGAGCAAATGAGACAGACCCAGGTGGAGTGCTCAAACACAAATTTACAGGAGGGGCGGACAATTCCAAAGTCACCAAGATTAATACTACAAAAGGAACAGGGAGGGTGGATGGAAAACTAACTGCAGAGAGAGCACAGTATTCAATGAAACAAACAGAAAAATAAAATGCAGTACTATCTTTAACACAATATTCAATGAAACAAATAAATAGAAAAATAAAATGCAGTACTATCTTTAACACTGCAAGTTTGTACTTAACTCAGCTTGTAGCTCAGATATTCAGCAGAAATAAATTCACAGATAACTGATTAGCACTTATAAGCACAGAGAAACCCTCTATTGAGAGATAAAGCCATAACTCAACAATTTAAGCTGTTCAGTTGTTAAATCAACATCTGACATATTTATAATATTAAAAGTCTCAGTATTGTACCTTTTTAATTGTCTGTGGATGAGTCTGAAGTTGTTTGTGCCCTCATCCTGAATGTTGTCATCCTCGTTGTTCTGCTGTCCCTTTTCTGTAAAAAAGTCTTAGGTCTTGCACAACCTTCACTAATAGGATCAGCGGTGACATTTTCTGTTGTTGGATTCATAACTCCCAGGTCTTCCTCTGCAATAACTTCTTCCTCCTCTCCCAAATGAGGGATATTTGTAACATCGGTTCGAAGGAACCTCGTCACAAACTTAATTGGACCTGATTGATTGTTGGTCCTGTTCATCATCAAGCCTGCCCGTGTTGTTTTTAAGGTGGAATATGCATTTTTGACTTGAATAGCTTGTCTATTCTTATTTTTATTACTTGAATCAAAGACTGAATTATTCTCATACACTGTGACATCTCTTGATAGTTTATTGTGTTTATGCATTATTAAAGTTTGTTACGCTAAAGTGGTGGTATTATTCCTTACGTCAAAGCCTTTATTGATCATTGGGAGCCAATACTTTGGTGTGGTGTTGCAGTTTCTGGTATTGGCTTAATTGCATTTTTATTGGGCTTGGAATTTCTAAAGGTACATTTGGTGTAAGGTGTCTCTGGTTTCAATTGTATTTAGAAGAAAATGCCTTTGTGGTGAGCCATAAGTGAAAAAATATGCTACAGATAGTGTAAGATGCCACCGTATTAATAAGGAAAAGATCGAAGATGTTATTCCTCCTAGTGGGTACTCTAATTATTACAAGGTATTTATATTGACAAAGTCCAGGAATCTCTATTCTTGTGCATTGGTGGTGCTGTAGGTTTCCCAGTCTATAGTTGGACAGTTTAGATCACCCAGGAAAATGCTATTAGGATTAATATGGATCATACCTCTCAACTGTACAGATTTTCACAGAATGTCCAGATGTGTGCCTCATATTTTTGGTCAATTTTTCATAAAATTGTAGTTTTCTGGCAAATTACTGGGAAATCATTAATAATGACTGAGGTCAGAAAATAATGACAGACATTTGAGTTTCAGACTTCATTACCCTTCATAAAATTCATGCTAATGCGAAACATGTTATTCTATCAACTTTCTAAGTTTGTAAGAGTAATATTTAAAAACTGGCCCTACTTTCAGGCCTTAGTCTCACTTTTATTTATGGCTTTGCCGGATTTTTTGCTCCAAGAGGTTGAGAGGTATGCACGGAGTGATTCCAGTTCCTCTAGATAGATATTGTGGCTTTCCTGGGTCATAGAGGGAGTTCTACACAAACAATAATGCCCAACAGGTGTTTTTTTCACAATAACACACTGCCTGGAGGGCATTAATGCATTTAGAGAATGCACTGTCTGTAAAATTGTGTTTTACATACTTTTTTTATTATTACATTATTTTTCTTATATTTTTTTGATGAAAAGTGGTTCCTCTCCCTAATATTTCAAACTTGCTATAGTATATGTAAATGGTGCTGCAGGATGTATTTACATTCAAATGTAACATTTTCAAAAATATCCAGATATTTACTTCATTTGTTTGGTTCCTTACTCCTAAAAATGTGTTATTTGTTGCCAGTCATTGGGAATTAAAGTCACTAAATAATGACATACATTAGAGTTTCAGACTTTATTTCTTTCAGAAAATGCATGTTAAAACAAATCCTGTTATTCAAGCAACTTTGTCATTTTATAAGCAATACTTAAAATCTGTTTCTATCATTGAGCCTGTGGCCCCTTCATTTTAGGCTTTATCAAGACTTCTTGAGCTATGAGGTTGAGGCACACAAACATTTTAACTTCTGTGGCTCATGCTCAATCGATCTTACTCTCTCAAACACAGCTGATGTTCAGAAAATGCATGCTAACACAAATCCTGTTATTCACGCAACTTTATAATTTTATAACAGTAGTACCTGTTTGTATTGTTGAGCCTTTGTTCCCCCTTTACTTTAGATGTTATCCGATATCTTGAGCTAAGAGGTCAAGAGGTATGCAAACCTGTTAAGTGCTGGTGCTGCTGCCATTGCTCAATCGCTCCGTCATCACCTCCACACACACACGCACAGACACACTTTTCCGTTCACATTCATGCAAGCACACATACATTCACACACGCAGACAGAAAAATAAACATACAGATGCACACATTTTTTTTTTCTTTTTTGTTTCTTTTACACTTGCTAAACAGCAAATGTGCTGCTTAGTGAATATAAAATAATGACTCAATCTCACTTGCACGCACACCTTTCTAATTTTTTTAACGTCTTTTTTTTTATTTTATACTCGCTAAACAGCAAAAGTGCTGCTTAGTGAGTGTAAAATAATGGCGGCCAGTAGGTTACTTTCAGTCCAAAGCTCTATGGCAGTTTAATATGCTGTGGTGAAGTGGCAGACTCATTTTTCAGTTGGCTTTACCTGTAGATTAACACCCTGTTGGAGAAAGTACAATTGTGTACACTAATCATAAATGTAGTACAGTACTTCTTGACAAAAAGAAGCTCCTGGAGCAACTTTTCTTTGCTGCTCGCCTGAATGAGGCAGTCGTCCAGGTAAGGGTAAATCTGTATATTTCTCTGTCTGCAGAATGCTACAGCCAGGGCCAAGCATTTGGTGAATACACTGGGAGCAGTAGATAAGCCAAAGGGCAGTGCAGAGAATTGAAAGTGCTGACTGCCTGCCCTGAAACGCAGGAATATTCTGCAAGATTCCCTGATGGGGATGTGGAAGTAGGCATCTTTTAGGCCTAGTGTGACCAGCCAGGCATTTTGTGTGAGCATAGGCCCGAGCTGCTGCAAGGTTAGCATTTTGAATCTGGGAAGCACCAAGGAGATGTTCAGGTTGGATAGAGCCAGGATGGGGAACAAGGAATAGTCTGGAGTAAAAAACTTTTCCTGTTTGATCCCGATGGACAGGTTCTACTGCCCCTAGGATATCAGTGTTTTTACCTGTTTGAATGCCTCTGCCCACTGGTTGGGGGAGTCTGGGTACCCTCTTGGAATAGGGAGTTCACTGAAGGAGAATCTGTATCCCTGACAAATGATTTTTAATACCCATTGGTCATTGGTTATAGAGACCCAATTGTCCTTGAAGACAGTGAGCCTTCCTCCTAGTTTTGGTTGAGTGACAGGAGGGCAGAGGGGGTAGGGAGAGTCATTGTGACTGCTTACCATAGAAGCTTGGCTTAGAACTCCCTGCCTTAGAGGTGGAAGTGGTCCATTGTTTGCTTCTTTGCTGGCCCTGGTATAGGGGCCTGGATTTCCTGTCGCTGCGGGGCTTACTTTGGCCCTGTCTGCTGGGTGCAGGGAAGACCCAGTGCTTAGAGGGGAAGTTCCTGCTGAATCTGGGTGGGTGAACTTGAAAGAAATCTTTTACTGTTTGCATATATTTTGCTTTGTCTTCCATCTTTTTAAGCACCTCTTCTGCTTTTTCCCCAAACAGGCATTCCTTATCTAGGGGTGCATCAATAAGTTTAGACTTGACATGATTAGGGAGAGGTTGTTCCTTCAGCCATGCATGCCTTCAAATAACAGATCCTGTCACTCCTGCCCTGCTAGAGGCTTCTAGGGTGTCATATCCACATTGTGATGAGTGCTTGTCCACTTGAAAAGCAGAGTGTAGTAATTCTGCCAGCTCCTTTGAGTTGGCACTGTCAGGGGAGGTAGCAATCTTCTGTTGTAATTGTTCAAAGTGTGTTGTTGATATTTTAACATATGGAACTGACAACTGAGTGCTCCGATAGCTAGTGTTGCAGAGGTGCATACTTTTTTATCCCATCTGTCCAGAGCTCTGGAGTCTTTGTCAGAAGGAAGAGAATTCTTGACAGAACTAGTCTTAGCTCCTCTGGGTCCCTGTGTAATGACCTCATGGTCTGCAGCAGAGTTCCTGTACAGGTATTTGTGAGAATCCAATATTCTGTAGTACCTGGTCAGGTTCAGCTGGAGCATGAGTCAGGGCATCAGGGGCTAAACTGAATTAAAGGAAAACAACATCCACCACTTCTAGAATAGGTGGAATGGCTAGGGGTCTGTGCTGGGGCAGGTCCCAAAACTCTCCAAGTCATTTTTTTGACTGTGGGTAGTCCTGAGATTCCCACTGAAAATGTTCCCTGAGGGAGTGAAGGGTTTCCCTGAAGGAGAGGTCCTCTGGAGGGGAGGCAGAGGGGATAGACTGCTTTGTAGCTGAATCCTCATAAACAGTTAAGGGCTGTTGATCCTCTTCAAAGGCAGAATAATTACGATTCCTCTGACGCTTGGTCTGACATAATTTCTGGAGAAGGAAGCTTCTTCCTTTTTGGAATGGGGGCCAGAGTACCTCGGATAAGGGAGATGAAATCCTCTGCCATTTTAAGCATTTGAGCTTGGGGTGTGGAAGCAGTAGCAAGATGGTGGCTAGAAGCAGATTTTCTAGGAGTGGCCTGGCTTCAAGGCCTGAGGGAATCCGTCGGTCTTCAAGAAATGGTAGTCAGAAGAGAAGACGTCAGTTTTTGTCTAGAATCATTAGTGAGAATGGCCTCCTCGGAAGCCGGTGCCTGCTTCATGGCTCTGGACCCAACAGAGGCAAAGACACCCAAAGGCTTGGAAGACAAAGTGGAGTTCTGCGGCATACCGGACTCAGAAAGGGTCTCGGCAGAGGCCTGCATAGAAAGCGAGTTGGGCATCAGGCTGAGAAAGCTCCTCACTGAATTCCAGAGAACTGATGACTTGCTTAGTAGTAGCATTGTTGGAAGGCTTAGCCTTGTGTGGCCTGTCTCTATCTTTACGTTTTTTCAGAATGTCGGTGGACTGTTGGCTGATGGATACCATATCAGAATTCGAAGATGGAATACGAAAATAATTGTCTACAAAAAGAGCTCTACGGCGAATGGTTCTCGCATTTAAGAGGGCACAGTACCAGTAATGAGGGACATCGTGGTCTGGGCCTAAACAAGTGATGCAGTAAGAATGAAAGCCTCTGAGTGAGATCTGCTTTCCACAGGCGAGACAATTGTTGACTTTTCTGGACATCGGTTAGAGCAAGAAAAAAGGGTCCCCAGTGGGGTACATAGCTTTAGACATTTTCTGCTGAAATTCGACTGGTAGTGACCGACCAGCACTTGTGTGAACTGCTTCTGCTACGGGCTCAACGGCAAGAAAGACTGATGTAGGGATAACCCACAGGTGATGACTGCAAAACACGAAGAAAATCTTAATTCTCCAATCAGGAGTTGCCCATTCTCTAAAGCTACCTAATATATGGTACAGGAACTTTTCTGATGGTTATTTGGAGATGAAGAGCTTGTTGCGCATCATGCTGTTTTACCACCCTTGATGGGAGACTCTTTGGGATGAAGACTGAGACACCTCTACCTTTTTCCCATTATTCACGTAGCCAGAAGCTGGACTAAAGGCATTATACAGCCCTGCACAACCGGTTTGAAATTAAGTCTCTGAGTTAACAACTCTGACAAAATTCAGCTCTAAACTGTCAGCAGGTCAGCGGTCAATAGCATCAGTACAGTGTAAAATCACAATAGCTTCAAATGCATTTCATTTTCCCTGAGGGACCAACTCACCAAAATCAGAATGTGTAGTACCTTCTTCATAAGTACGGACAGTTTCACTTCACAATGTTTACTTCATTAAAATAAAACATATGCTTTCAAATAAAGGAGACAACCACCATGGATTGCTTGAGAATAATCTGCATAACTTAATTTTGATCGTTACAAACCTTAAAACACAAGTTTTTTGTTTCTATTCCTAGGAAGAATGACCGACAAATAAAGTAATAAAAAAAGATACCCACAACACATTTCTCCAAGACCTCTGACTAAATAATGCAAATGGCTTACTTTCTCCTGGATGCTGTAAACAGCATCTTATGAAATACAATAAAATATAAATATCTTTTTCTCTCTTTTAGACGTGGACTTAAACTATGGAAAATGTTTCTCTGAGTTTTAAGCACTTCAAGTGACACCAATTTATAATAAGATATATGCAGGCTTAAGATATTTTTTTTCCTGGATCAAACACATTTTCTGGACTATGTCCTCTCCACCCCTCAAGACTCTTTACCCCAGTGGTCTGCAGACTTGCTCTTTTCGCCCCAATCCTGCCTCTAGGGTATGCCAAAAGGAGTTGAAAGCAGTGGACCTCATCAGTTTTCCAATGGGGTGGACATCTTTTTTGATGGTTCTAATATCAACCACCATCCCAACCAGTTGGCAAGCTGGATGCAATGCCTTCTGTGCAGTGAAGAAGCCAGTGCAGGCTTCCTGACACTCAGGATATATCAAAGGACTGCAAGTTCCCTGTGACTGATCTTCCACCTAGCTTCCCCACAAATCCCTGTGAACTAAAGTTAACTAGTAGGCTTATTCACTAGAGAAGCATCACTGTACTCTGCACCCCATGCCGAAAAGGCTCCTCCAGTGCTTGGGAGTCAAACCCAAGTCATCTGGGGTGTAGCAAGAGCCAAACCTCCTACAGCACAGAGGCAAGTAAGGAACTTGTTAGTGAACCCTTCTCTGTTGTTCCATGTACAAGATGTGAATAAATGCTCTTCTGGTCATACTTTGCCACATCACCATGACCTGGATTTTCCCATAGTACAGCTTGCTTTCCAAGTACAGAATTAAAGTTCCTGCATATACTGCTCTTTGTCTGGTATGCTGAACACTTTACAAAGGCTTCTTCATACAAACGGACTTGGAAGACACTTTACAACACTTGGAAATGATCTTGTGTGAAATGGGCATACATGAGGTAGACGAATGACTCTCACTCACACTCAGGAGTGCAGCAGCCTCTTTATGATGCACACTGTAGTGTCAACACTGGAAAATAAATCCAGACCCCTGATGTGGGAATAGAACCCACAGCCTTATGTAACAAAAATGAGTGTCCTACCTTCTGAGTCACTGATACTAACCAGCTCCATTTCATATCTAGTAGTTAACTGTAAATGACCATCTTTACAACACCATGTGACATGCCCTCAGTATTTATGTTTAGTGCTGACCTTTGAACCAGGCATCACAATGGTAATTCACTGTGCAGTTCTGTCTATAAAAGACACAGAAGAAACACTTACATCTTCAGAAGAAAATTATGTTTTAGACTGCACTGTCCTGGATCTTCACTGCTCTCAGAACTTAACCAGTGTTTTACATTCCTTTGAACAAGAGCCTGCAAGCAAAGATGAAACATCTGGAAGTGCTTTAAGGAGCAGTGGAGAACACTGCCAAGGTAAACTACTGCCACCAGAAATCTTAAATCTTCTCTGATTGCAGGGTGTCCATGTAGCACATAAACAATATGCTCTTCTATTGCAACATCTGAACTTGGTCATAAAATCGTGCACTGGACTCCCAAGCATTTAAGTGGTCAGAGTACAGCACTCCCCCATCGCAGCGTGTTTGCCTCTCAGAAATCCCACAACACATGGGGGAAAGAAGCACAAGAACGCACAACATTAAGTGTACATTTTATGTTTTAATGGAACATAAACTCCTTTAGAAAAAAACATTCAAGTGGGTGATATCGCCCATAGAAAAAAAAACACCAATCATGTTAATCTGTAATTTGGCATTTTTCTTATTTGCATTTATATTAAGCAAAGTGCATCTTTATTTTTCTCGTTTATACACATTGCACAATACATAAATAATGATGCTTATAAAACGTCTTTATATTTACAAGTAATAATATATTTATATATAACATAAAATACAACTTTTTTTCTTTAATAAATCTGTTTTAAGGATTCCACTTTTTCCAACTACAATGCTTCCATTCCAAAGAGTACTTCCTATTCTTGTCAACTTTAGCTTGTAAGGAATAAAAATTACATACTTTCAAGCTCAACCGTGTTTTAACTAAAATATAAAACACAATTTCTTGCAAAGGAGCCTAAAGTGGGAGAAGACTGGTTAATTTAAACCTTGCACTCTGCAGCATCAAACTCAAATGAATAATGAGAAACCATTTTGGGATAGTTTCTCCATCAAAACATCTGTTTCAAGGACAGCCTACTAGCAAAGTGAAATTAGCAGTTTGAGTAAATAGTATTTCAACAATGTGCAATTTACAGAAATTAATTGGGTGAAAAATATTAATAATCCATATAATTTGTGGACAAGGGTGCCACAGCGCAACCTGATGGCTCACCTTTTACACCATCTTTTTATGTACTTGACAAAGTAATTCATAAGCACAAAAACATAATCCAACCCATGATGTCCAGCTGTGTAAGGCAGCCCTGCATTTAAAAGGCAAGCTCAGTGTACTTTTTGAATCTGTTGGGTTGTCTGTAGCATCCCTACACAACTGGAGGCCAAGGATGACTTGTCTCAAATACACTCATTTTATTTTGGCCAACAAATTAATGTGCTGTTACCCCCCATTCAGAGAGGTCACTTTAGGAGAAAAAAATTACAGTGCCTAGCTGCAGAAACATTTGTAACTGTGAAACAAGTTTTAGCTTATCCCCCCTACCTGCCCACCCACCATAACAGCTATTAACACGGAGTCCGCATCTGATCCTTGTCACAGATGAATATGTACCCATGTCAAAAAAGTGCTTCCTAAAAAAGCCAACACAGACCTACAAATATTACATAAACAGTGTATTCTAAGGATGGTTTCAATACTGCTAGTACATTGTCCACTGAAATACACCAGCAAATCATTGGATTCCTGCAACTGTTATAGTCCTCATGATGCAGTTACTAGTATAATATCCTATATGGGGGGAAAAAAGAAAAAAAAGAAAATCAGTCCATGTGGCACTCACAACATTGCAATGTTCTAAAGAAAAAGCTGTCATGAAAAGCAAGTACTCGGAAGGAATTCCATAGCAGCAGAGTAGCTAAAATATTTTAGAGTTTATTCAGCACTGAGCTATCGGTTATTAAATATAACCTCTAACCAGCACGGGCAGCTGCTGATAAACTGTCTTGTGTAGCACTGACCCCAGCCTTTGACAAAGCTGATCTGCACAGTAAATCCAGTCCAAGGCTGCTGCATGAATTCATGATCATTGGGTCGCTGCAAACTGTAGGCCTTCTCATAATCAAAAGCTTTAATGGAGAAGCCGGGGAACACCTTGTGAACCAATAACGTCCTGGAGTCGGGGTTGTCCAGTGTGGCCGACTTGATGAATATGGGGTAACTGCTGCGATTGTTCACCCACACCCCATCCAATTCTTTGGTCAGCTGGATGCCGTACCCAATCTTGCTGCGGACTTTCTGTACTAGCTGGCTTTTATTGTCTGAATTAAGCTGTCCGAGGCAAAAGCCATTCCCCTGAGGTAGGTCATAAAAAATATCGAGGGAAGGCTCTTGGACAGAATATAAGCGTCCCACCCGCGTCTTCTCTTCCCAGTATGCTACCACACACCAGTATGAGTGATCGCCTGGCTCTCGCATAACTAACGAATCTGAAAAGAACCCAAAAACAGGAGGTTAGTCCAGCTGACAGTATTTTGTGCTAACATTTCACAAAAAATGCATCATGTTTGTGGTGGACATCAAGTATAGCCACATAGCCCACTTAATTAAAAAAACATCCTACAGCAAACTATCACTCTGTTCACACTTAATTACTGTTTCTAAACTGGGTAAGCTTTTAAGCCAAAAGACAAGACACAAGAACAAAGGTAAACACAACACACAGTACTGCAACCAACAAACCAACATGTTTTTAACACACAGGAGGAAATCAAGAGTGTCTGTGGAAAACCCTTGCAGACATGAGGTACCACCTTGTTGCTGGTTGCGATGCACTAATGGCAGAGGGACTGTATACTGAAAGGCATAATAATGTGGTGAGACTGTTACACTGGAGATTGTGCAAACATTATGGTAACAAAGTGGCTGAAAAACACTGGAAACATGAGCTACAAAGAATCACAGAAAATGATGGTTTATATCACATGGGATCATCCAATACCAACAGTTCAAAAGATAGATGCTAGAAAACCGGATATAGTGGCCCAAGAAAAGAAGGCAAAAGTAGCATTAATCATTGAAATCACCACACCTAGTGACTACAGTGTCTTGCATACAGAGAGACCCAGACAGTTCCAATAGTAGTAGGAGCAACTAGTCTTATAAAAATATTTAGATATGTTACCAATTCACGTAACATCGTACGAACTGCAGAAGGGAGTCATTACTAGGCACATTGTGGGTGCTGCGAACAGCACTTTTGGCTAACATCAAAGAGTGAAACAATACTAATTTCATGATCTTTAATCGTACTTTGACTTAGGAATGGGGTCCATTTCCATCATGGTATTAGAAACCCAAAAGACTTGGAGAAATTAAAAATGGTAACCCTATAGTACACTGTTGCCCAAGTTTAGCACGTAACATTCCGCAGCTCTGAGAAGAGGAAATACAGTGAGTGATCTGAGACTGTGGAGCAAAACAGGAAGTACTTTCACAGACTATAAACAAAATGCCAACACAATGTACATTTAAAGCAATACACTTCCAGTGACATGATACATTGCACAGTCCTCTAAACAATTAGTACCGAAAACTCACAAAATGGGCATGTTATCTACTTCTCTGAGTACAAAAACTTCAGTAAAGGGAACCTATTCATAACCACATTGCCTCAGCCAACATCTTTTTTTTTTTTTTTTTTTTTTTGTAATGGAGTCTGCATTTTACTGTACGAGCTACATTCAGCAGCAGAAAACTGGAGGCCCTGTGCCAATTCAACCAGCCCCCATTTCACAAACAAAACTGGCTGGCTCTTGCAAGCAGACTTCATACAGAAGAAACTACTGAGCCAATATCTGAGTAAATTGCCAAAAAAAAATAAATAAATAACTAAAGTTTGAACATTTTGACGATTTTTCATACATTTAGATGTGCCTTGATTTACCATTTAAATTCCCCTTTTTGGTGCCTCCTGTTACTTTGTTTCATACAACTATCCCACTGAAACCTGGCACAAGGGGGTGCAGAGAGAGAGAGAGAGAGATTGACTGCTTCTAGATCAGGTTTCCTAACCTAACCTTCTTAAAGTAGATCCCTCTCTAAAGCATTGGGGGGTTGAATTCATTTCTGAACTGCTATTTAATTTTTCAAGTGCTCAAAAAAAAAAAAACAGGAAAAGAGCAAGCTTCTACTGCCAGGAAATGTACTGGACTTAAAAAAAAAAAAAAAGCTCAACTGTAGCCACCACTAAATACTGCGTGAAAGAAAATCCCTTCCCTTTCATCTTCACTGCCTCACTAGTACACCCAGCAATTTTCAAAAAGACGTCAGTACGACAAGTTTTCAGATTATGTTAATTGCCTAGCCCAGCTAAATTGCAGGCTATGCTGTGCAGAGACACACACACACACACACACACACACACACACACACACACACACACACACAACTTAAAGCTACAGCACACACAAGCATAGAAGCTGGCCTGTTTTCAAAGACAAAGTATCCCATTCAGGGCCTCATGTTCTAACAACAGTGCTTCACCTTTTTGCAAATGATATATTTATTTTTATAAATGTCTCTTTCCATTCTGTTTAACCCTCCTGAGTCTCTCCCCAATGTTCTGGCATAGATAGTGGGAACTAAAAAAAGGACGGCTAAACCATTGCATTTTAACAGCAGCTAAGAGTATGAAACAGGACTGCATCAAATACTCGAGATGCAATATAAATTCCACTGTACACACGGGTTTGCTTAACTAACTACTGCAGCATAAACTGTTTTTATACATGCAAGTAAGTAATAGCAGTATTGCATTTACAGACTACATTTCAGAATTCTCTAACTGCCTAGTCCTCATCTCCTGTTTAAAACGCACTGCGAAGGATTAAGCAAAATACAGAACAGACAAATCATATTATTTTTACTGATATGTTAAGGAACATTTAATCATAAAGCAAACAACGCAATTCTCATACATGGAAAGACCATTTCTTCTTACGCTAATAAGACATGCAAATCAAATTACACAAAATGAGAGTAAAAAACAGCAAATGGAAACAGCATTACAATATAAAAATAAACTAGCATGTACATGTCTGTCAAGTCCCAGCCGTACCTTCATTCTCACTCCACTTTTAATATGTTTTAAAAAGAAATTATAGCAGTAAGACAATCCAAGCAGTCATTTCATTCAATGAATCTCCTGCTGTATAAATCACAAAGTCACTAACATGTTTTACTTTACTCATTCAAGCCATACAATGAGGCAAGAATAGACACAATGGTTGCACTTTTAAAGTCCAGATGATGATACACTGATCAACAGAGGCAGTGATGGGGAGGTAACATGTTGAGGTGAAATGTCAGTTTCCACTGAAATTGAGGAGGTGTCATCAACAACACTGGGGGTCAATAATATTTAACATTACCATGTTAAGTTTGAAGTTTGTACACAAGTTTTATTTTTTTTTTTTTTTAGTTCTCAAATCAAGGGAGGCATGCATGAAAAATAGAGCATTTCATTATCTTTATGGGATTCCTCAGCCTGAGTGGAGAAGTCAACATGTCACAACAATCCACCTAAGAGAAAAGCAGATGATGATCTATGAAGCCATTACTCAAGTTGGAGCAATGTTTAAGTCACCCAAGCATTTCTTAGAGCCTTATCCCAGATTACGGTGTTTGGTGGCTGTGTTAAATTTTTCACTATAAATGTGTAGTGCTTAAGGCCCACACAAAATGAGGTAAATAAAAAATAAATAAATTAAATTACTTAATTATTAAGCAGACTGGCAATTAATAATGCCAACCTATAAACACAAGAAACAAAGAAAACCCATAGAATAACAAAATGAATGCACTTTTTCTCAAAAAATTAGCCTGGACTATTTAGACGTCATCCAAATGCAATCAGTGGGAAAGTTTTAACCTGCATGGAGCACCAGAATCCTAAAGGTGAACTCCGAAATCTACAAGCTGTACTAAATAACCACAAGTATGCTGAACATACAGCCACTTTACAAATGCATGCATATACATGCATATCTCATTTACATCTCAACACACACACAGAATGCAGCAGCCATGTTACATGACTTAAGCAAAGCTTAACAAAGTATGTTTTTACTAAAATGAAGGTGCAGCAGAGGAGCTGTTGGCAGATGTAGATGCTATAACCTCTACCAAATTGAAAAAGTGGCAAAAATAGGGTAAGAAAAGCTAAAGTGCAGCAAGAACTGTGAACCTAATGGTGGCAGGTTACCCAGACACACAATAGGTCCTATGTCTACAGCTCACACAGCTCAGATGCACTGCTGCTAGTCCCTCTTTTTACAGAATGGTACCAGCGTGTACTGCTCCCTACAAAAAAGGCAACAAATCTGACAAGGTACACCTCAAACTTAAGTCTTACTTCAAACCTTAGGCCCCAGGTCAGTTTCTTTCAAAAGCTCCGAACCTATCTTGTAATGAAAAACCTCTTTCTTATCGGGTTGATAAATCTGCAGCGTTTGTTTTGTTTAAACTATGAATGGTGGGGTCTATGTGCACCAGAAAAACATGAAGAATCATATTCAACAACAGTGTTGTGCCTGAACTTCCCTTCCTCACAATGCATTCTCAGTAATACTATTAGAATATAAGGGGGGGAAAGAAAGACTCACCTTATTCACACAGTAAGCGTGATGTCAGTCTTAAGGTTTTTACTTGGCAAAATGTCTCGTGTGAACAAACATGTGACTGTTCAAATACTGCCTACCTTTCCATTTTTATTTTTCACCTGGACCTTCACAAAACAATCATCCAATAATAATGTAATTTCTGAGGTCTGGATCTTCAGTGCTTCGTAAAAAAGTCACACTCTCTTTCCTCTGTTGCACTGTAAAGCACTTTGAGATGCAGGCTGTATTAAAGGTAATAGCTATACAAAATTCAGTTCCTTCTTTCTCTTCCATACAGTAAAAACAGCCTGTCATACTGCAGAGAATGCAAACAGCACACAATATGCTTGCCTAGACAACACACTTTCAATTATTTACATTTCTTAACAAAGAAAATGTTCTGTTTGAATTTTCAGTTAGGAACCAAGGACCCGAGCATAAGTTCATTTAAAGGGTCACCTACCATTATGACTAAGAAAAAAACTGGCAAATGACCAGCAGAAAATGAAAATCATTCTATAAAGAGAAGAGTATGGTCGATCGAAACTGTAACCACATATGTTGCAGGAAGCTATTAAACAGTATTTACAAATTCGATGACCGTTTCCTTTGCTACTTTTACTTGTTTATTAACTGGGTAAGTTCTTTAGCATTCACAGCTTTTTACAGGGGTGAACCTAAAGCACTGTTTGGTTAAGGACTTGCTCAGTCATGAGATATGGAAATGGAATTCAAGGGACTCAGTCCCATGACTACAGGATGAAGCTCATTAGTAATTTATGGCCTTAACCTTCTTAGCTGCACTGCTTGACAAGACACCTCCTCACTAACCATGCAAGTAGAAACATACAGGCATTTCTGTGCAGCCTTTAATGAACTTGTACAACAGAAACAGGACCTCTCCAGTCCAAACACTGTGCACTATTTCATGATTTATAGAAGCTTCTGTGTCTGCGTGTGTGCACGTGTGCATGTGTGGTGCCACAAACTCTCTCTGCTCACCCTTTTTCTCATCTTCCTCTTCAAATGCTCCTTGCATATTCTATCTATAAAATATATATGCACTCTTTCAAAATGCCAAAAGATGTTCCTTGTTTTTGTTACTCAAGGCTTGCAAAATACACCAGAAAACACAGCTAATGTAAGATGAGTTCCTTATTTCTTCACTGCTAATGCAATCTGCAGCTCACAGTGAGTACACTCACTCCATGACTAACTGTTAAGCTGCACCCATGCATTTGCTACAGCCATTTCTTTTGAAACCAGACTGTCACACCCTCCCAGCCCCATGAGGTCACAAGAACTCTCCAATTAGAAAAAAAATTCATTACCAGACAAAGTGAGCACAAAAACATTCCTCTCTACATCCATCTCATTTTATAATCTTGTCATGTGTTCACAAAACAGTGGTCTATCTATAAACGTCTGTCTCCAGTGGTTAGAGGAGACCCAACAGACTAGTTTCCTCCACTCAGCATTCAGCCCTCAGAAGCCATGCAAATTATAGAGTACACATCTGTCTGAAGGACTTGTTTCAACCTTTGGCTCCACTCAGAGAAAAACCTAAGGGAAGGGTGGAACTCCCACAACAGCTAAATCTACTAGCAATATTTACAGTAATTACATTTCTTTAATGTCACTCTGTTGAAACCTTATCTAAAATTCCAGACTTTCTGTTAAGAAACCGTACTGAAGTTTTCCTGCCAACAGTCCTTCTGCAGCTAGCTTGTGACACATAGCTGACTTTCATTCAGATGAGATCAACCTTACTGGGGAATCAAAACAAAAACAGGGTGGTAGCCATCTAGTAACACAAGACCTGCAAAATATGAAACCCCAGAACCTAAACCTTAACCTGCACAAGTGAAAAGTGTATGGGGTAACACTCAGAAAAGGTTGTGCTTAGCTGCAAGGATTAGTTGTGGCCAAAAGCAACTACAAATGGTTGCATGACATTTATAACTTCATTACACATTAGGCACAAGCAGCTACAAACTTAATGCAAGTGTGGCCATGCTGTGCAGATTTTCTAGTGCTACAATGAAACTGTGTCAGCGGGTGCATGGAAAATGCAATTTATCAGCTAATTTAACTGTCCTGAGCAGCCACAGTAAATTCCATGCATTTGTTTCAGCAATCAAATGTGCAGTGAATATAAACACATCACCATATCACGCTGCTGGGGGTAATGGCTCACTGAGATGAAAGTGTCTACGCTAAGCAATGAGGCACTTCTGCACATACCTTACTGAAGTAGATGATTAATCAGTAAAGCCATACTTACTTATTTTACTTCCCATTTGTTAATCATATTAGAGGGCTAGTTCTTACACCATTTTCAGCAATGACTTGGGTCTCAAGGGCAAAAAGAAATACTGCATATAGATAATTTGCTACATCTGATCAATAATCATGTTTAAGACAGGAAATCAGAGCACCCAAAGAAAACACATGCAGACATGGGGAGAATATGAAAACTCCATACAGAGACGGGAAGTGAGGATTGAACCCAGGACATAGTACACTGAGGCATAATGCTCTTGAAACAAAAGATGGGAGCACAACATAACACATTCCAGCAGAGATGGAAGAATCCCAAAGAAGAAACAATAGCAGCAGAAGGTTGTCGATAGATGCTGCACATTTACTTAGCCATGGCTGGTGCTCTGATACAGGTCTTCTGATGCACCAAGCTATGAACCCATATGTCAGAAGATGTCACAGGCCTTATTGTTAAACTGAGTTATCTGCCTATATCGACAGCAACACATACTACTGGCAGCAAAGGAGGATTACTTTAGCCGATTTACCTTCTATCTGCATCTTGTTGTGACCACCTGCTACTATGTCATAAGTTTGGGTCAGGCAAGTTGGTGAGATTTTTCCCAGCTGTTCAGTTAGTCAGTAACTTCAACTGTCTGCAGTAAGTTAATAGTAAACTGATGGGAAGGCAATGAGGGTGAAGGCTATCCAAAAGAAAATATTTTAAAAGTCTAGCAGATATTAGTTAGCTGCATGAAATGGCAGCATCTGTCATGGGACATACCAACACTAGAATCTAGACTCCAGAACTTAACATTCTACAACAAGCTGGCTACATACCTTACCATCTACTCTGACAGGCAAATCATTTGCTGGTTAAAATAACAGATACCAACTTAACAAATAGTATAGTTTGAAAATTATTTCATTATAATTACAACCGTAATTTCTTCCTACTTATATTTGGTGTTCTGACTTGCTTAGGTAATGCTGTGTCTATAGCGTCTTTAATCTGGATCAAGAGACACATTCACTGCTGGCTATAACTTCTGACCTGGGATTCTGCGACATTCAGTCATAACTGAGTAAAAGTAAAACATAAGTATTTGCAAGATATCCTGGAAACTATACAAAAGACATGAACAACAAAAACAGGCTAAATGCAATTACTTCCTGTGGTAGTAAATAAAGCAATACATAAAAATGTTAATGGAAAAACAATCAGGCAGGATGGAAGGAAGGAAGACAAGGAGAGGCCATTCGACAGTCTTCATCCATCCGTGTGACTTTTTTTTTCTCAAGAAGACACACACACAAAACACAGCCCAGACTCCAGTACTCTTGGCTATAGCATTTCTGCGGTTCTGTATCTTAAAAACATAATGCCCTTCCAAGGCCCCTGCCATAGTACTATTTTCCCCTGGATTTAGGTTTAACATCACACATCCAGATTCAGAAAAAAACATGCACTTTAGTTGTGGCTAAGAAAAAATGCCTGTCACTGAATGCAAAAGAGGTAACAGTACAGCAAAAACAATTCTGCTGTTCATCACTAACTGGTTTCAACCATGTGAGAAGACATACAATTCAGAAAATAATTTGTGTAGTAGACTGTCTGGTGCCTGCTGAGATTCTGAGTAAACTAGCCATTTTTTGTGTCAACAACACATGGAAAAACTATACTACGTAGCTGATGTAACCAGTCAGTGAAGCTACAGTCATCTCCAGGTTTTGTTTTCCTAAATGTTAATGTGGGAGTCCTGCAGTGAACCACACCCAAACATGGCTCTTCTCCCTTCCTGGCGACAGTCTGATGACAGATCCTCATGAACAACCTGTTTGTTAATTAGTGAAGCATGGCCATGCCACTGTGCAACTCACTAGGCACAGGTAAAACAGCCTCTTTAAGTAGACGCTACATTGGAAGTTAAAGAATTGACCGTGAAGGGGACAACCGGGAGTACATCTACCAGCCACCACAAGTAAAGGTAATCTAGGTGATGGAAGGTAGAAAATGAAATTAATAAATACAGTTAAGACTTACTTAAGAACTCACCTGATAGATAATACAACTGAATTAACCTTACTTGGCATTTCAAATTATGGAAAAGAAGAAAATCTCCCAACAATGTTATGCCAGAATATTCTTGTATGTTTAAGGAGGGAACACTTTACGTTTGCCTTATAAAAAACACATAATGGTCTATTTCCAGGTCTGTAATTTTTTTTCCCTCAGCAAAATGTCTTGGGTTAATTAACATTAAGCACCCACTGGCTTTCCATTTGTGCCATAGTTTATATCTTAATTTATTTGACTTGAGAATATTTGCCCAGAATGCCCGAGGGCAGTGTTTATAAGAAACAGGGGAACAAGACCACCAATTTACCTACCTACCTACATGGGAACAGATCCAAAAGAATAAGAGTCTTGTCAGGCAGATAGCAACTGCTGTAAAACAAAGCAACCAGCTTTTTCAAGCCAGAGAACAGATTATCTGGACTTACCTTATTTAGCACTTATTAAATTAAGAAATAGGCTGTACACAGACCCATTTCAACTATGACCCAGACCAACAATAACAACAGTAAATGTACATAGGGACAGTTTAGTGTAGCCAGCCAAATTGTCTTTGTTAGCTGAGATGAATCCAGAGAAGCAGGAAAAAAAAAAAAAAAAACAGAGATATACACGGACAGCATGTAAATTCCACACAGTGGGCAGAAGTCAGGAGTGACGCAGCAGACCCTAGAGTGGTGGGGCACAGATCTTACCTAATGAGCCACTGTGCTGCCAGTAGGAGGCCAATTAACGTACATGACCAGGCTCACACAAGACTTTGGTCACTCGTGAAGTATTACTTCAATGAATAACTTACTTAAATACATAGCACAGCTTTACAAAAAACAAATGCCACAGCTGAAGAGTAATAGCTCAATCCATTTTTTTGTGCACCCCACTTATCATTACTATCACTTGTATTAATTCTGGGCTTGCCCAATTTCTTTACTGAAACAAAAAATCAGACTTGTGCATGTTCACTGGATTTAATTTCCCTTCATACTACAAACACACTGAAAGTTGTTGTTTTTCACTTCCCTGAAAGAGCTCAGTGGAATATTATTTTACAACACCAGACAAGACCAAAGTTATCCTTCCTTGAGTATATTTACTATTTACAGTAACAATGTACTAAATCCTGCTTCTTACAAGGCAGTATTCAACTACATTACATACAATGTCATACTTGATACAAAGCAGCAGAAACACACACATGCCCACGCACACACACACACACACACACACACACACACACACACACACACACACACACACACACACACACACACACACACACACAGATTAGCTTTTCCTTTTCTGTTCTTTATATCCTAATGCAATGCCACTCAGGGCCAGGGCCAGCTAAGGGAAAAACACCACCAAGCGCCAGCCTGGAGACAGTATGCAGACTGAAAAAGTTAATCATTACTTCTGTCTGCCTTCATAATCTAATCATTTCTATTCCTGAGCACAGGCAGTGCGCAGTACAGTACCTTACACACACACCTCACACAGATTGAATACGGCTGCATGCACACAGAAATTCTCAAGTTTCCATATACTCAATGCTATAAATCAAAGGTTGTTTGTGTGCATGTGGATATGTTTTGTGTGTAGCATGCGCATGCTTGCGCGCACACACACACACACACACACACACACACACACACACACACACACACACACACACAACTTCTGCTACTTCATAAATACCCTGGCTCAGAAACCTAAAGTACTGTCTGAATTCTGATCAGAGCATTCTGCAAACCTAAAAAATCTTTTTGTGAGTCACTCTGAGAAAAGCACCCAAAACTCTAAGAGCTATACTGCCTGAATCACTCGCAAATCTTTTTTTGCTGTCTTAAAGCATGAAAATAAATGAACTACATGTTATTAATTTTTATCTTGCGAAGAATTTTTTTTTTACTCTAAAAGCTGCATGTGATGTCATGAACATCACAAAGCCACACTATTTCCTGATGTGATATGGAATCTTGTTTCAGCTTTTAATCACAAGGGTGGACCACTGAATGTATTTGAGAGACGGGAGATTAACTCCAGATGCTGGTTCTGTGCTACTTCTGAAAAGATTCATTTTCAGTTCCTGCTTGAATCTTTCAACCCCACCACCACCACACACGTGCGTGTGTGCGCGTGCGTGTGCACAGCACACACACACACACACAGACACACACACAGACACACACACACACACACACACACACACACACACGCGCGCGCGCACGCACACAGACACACATCTGTTACTTATTAGCAGAACTTTCATCTTCTTGCCTGACACTGAGTGAAAAGAAAGCATGGCTTTGAAACATGTGCAGTGTGAACAATAATCCAACATCCTGGCAGGTGACAACTCCTTTTCTGATCAGTCAATTGATCAACCCATCTCACCTCAGAAACTTGGTAACCTGATGCAGCAAAGTCCCAAAGTATTTAAACCATGCACTTTAGCCATTCTACCTTCTACCCCTCCCCCGCCCATTTAACATCCGCTGCAGTACACAGCTTTCACATGCATCTATCCACCCACCCACTCACCAAGGTTAAATTAGTGTAAACCTTGAATGACATCAATGATGCAAACATATTGCAGGTTCAAATCTCCACAGTGCCATTAGCAGCAGTAGATGGCACCAGGACATCTTACTGCATGAATATCATTGCAGCACACATACAAAGTAACAAGAATAAATGGGACTGGGCTAATATATGCACATATGCTCTAAACCTGACTAGTCTATGTGTCTCTAAATACTTTGCTCTTCCTACCCCATCTACTCATTAAAAGCAACTCCTTCCTTATTAAACTATTTTACTAACTATCTCTAGAATACCTTGATTGTATTAGCATCCTTTGTTATGGATGTATTCTGCACTGTAAATTTTAGATTGTATTTGCATACTTTGTTATGCCTGTATTCTGCACTGTAAATTTTACTGTGATAACCTGTAATAGGTACTGTTAATAGGATTTATTTGTCTCATGTATCCTTAGATGTTACTGTGCTAATTTCATTGTCCTAGCTAGGAGCTTAACTCCCCCGGCCTCTACTGAAAATGGACATGTATCCAGTTAGACTAGCCCGGTCAACAAATGTAAAATAAATAAATAAAATAAATAAATAATATATCAAACAAAACACCACAGTCTCCAATCAAAAGCAGTACTCACCCAGAAAAGAACTACAGGTGAAATCAAGGTTATTCCATTTTTGATCAGGAATGAGCACAAAGCACCCTCTATGCATGGTGCCTGTGCCCCCCATACTCCTATCAAGTGTCAATTCTGAGATTTTTGCAATCTGGGGGAAGGAAAGCAAGACACCTAGCAGTAGCCCAACATTTTACATGTTTATATAAAGAACTGACCCTTTTGAATGTGTTTCAGTCAACCAAAGGACAAATTCCTGATTACAAGAGATGAGTGAAGTTGTAGCTGAAGCCAAACTGCACTAAATATTCTAAAAGTTAAAAAGTTTTGTTTTTTTTAATTATGGAAAAACGTATTTGCCTGAAAGTATGCAGCAAACCACTGCAGTCCAAAATAATAAGCAGCTCACATTGGAAACCACAGGAGCCTTATAACTAAATTCCTGCCTCCCCTGTGACGAGGTAAGTGCATGACACTGAAAACTCCTTCTGGCCACTGTGTCCAGAAAGGATGCCAGTGCTTTGATGATGGAAATCAGGGCAATGTAAACCATAACACACTAGGAACTTACTGTCAAAGACACAAGGGCGGCAACTGGTTAATGATTGGGGCCACTAATGAGATAAAACCACATCCTTGGAACTGCAAATGGCAATGAATGAAATTCCTGAGCTCCCTTGGGGAGGGGTTTGAAAGTGCAGAACATGACAGAAGCAAACTATCCACTTAGGCATGCATGCACACATATGCATACCGATATTTTTAAATGGAAACAAATATGTAATTGTATGCAGTGACAAAAGAAAAGAAAGGGGCAGAGCAAACGTTACTGCAAGATCAAAACAGATGAGTTTGATCTAGAAGCAATGTGCTTCCATTTATTTTTCCACAATAGGCAGCTTCTCAGAATACAAATATATCCATCCACTTTTTTTAAAGGGAGACCAAGAAACAACTTCACTATGTGCACTCCACAATTAAGAGTCCTTTAAAAAAAATAAATAAATAAAAGCATCTTTTGTATCTGATGCTTGTAACAAGGAATGTTCAAGAAAAACGGTACAGACTCTGAAACGATAGAAAATGAGCCATCACTGCATGTGGCACACTTGCTCTGCAACTGGGATTTTAGGTCATGTTTTATGTCCCTGTAAAACAGCTTCAGACAAGCAAAATGGAGAGACAAAAAAAGGGTGAAGCTAACAAGTGTACTTGTCACAGACCACAGCCACTTGACAGTTTCTTGTAGTACTCATTCTATGCCAGTCATGTAAAGCATGTTTAGTAGTGAATGCACACTATCCCGGTGAACCTGAACATACATGCACATAACCTTTTCACTTTATAACATTTAATATGCAGGTTTTTACTTTCTAGCATTTAATACACGTTACATCATGTACACATTCATGTTTAAATCAGCTGCAAAGACACATTAGCGCTTACAATAAAAGATACCCAAATTCAAACAAAAAGAAGAGAAACTTATAAAGAAGTGGGTAAAAAATAAAATGTGTGAGCAAGGGAGAACCAGAAATGAAACCACTTAATGAAGGGGCAGTTACAGTAAACTTCAAAAGGCAAATACACTGGTGATGGGGATTAGGGCCTGGTTCAACATTTTCTAGGTGGACAATGTCAACATAAGAAGTGGAAGGCACTTTCTCTTAATGACAGAGAGCATTAAAACTGCATACTGATCGACATGGAGCTACAAAGTATTAACCAACCACAACAACAAAACTGAAAGCAGCACACTAAAATCCACAGCAAGAACACCAGTCAAGAAATCAACATAAAACAAAAACAGTTTTTTGCATGAAATCAATTCATTTTTGTACCCATCTTTAACACACCACATCACAGTACATACATGGTAAATCAACTAACAAAATCGGACTGTAAACAATAAAGTTGGAACCATCATAGCTGGCACAACCACAGAGAAATGGCAACAAAAGCACTTACATCAACTCATGAGTGCAGGGGAAAACTAACTTATTATGACCTGTTTTGATGTAGGAAACAGTCTTCTCTTCCCAGCTACCCATTTAAATGTCAGAACAGCATATCAAGTTCCCTACACTGAATAAAGCCAGCCAAGGTGAATGAAAAACTAGCAAAGGCAAGCCCTGCAGGAAGGCAGTGTAACAAGTCCAACAAACATTATTCAAAGCCGTTTGGCTTTGGACAAGACTTGTCTTGATTGTCAAGAACAGCCACAAAGTAGTGGAAGATGCATGAGCTTACTTAATGAAAGTGCTAATTTGCCAGTAAACAGATGAAGGATGGCAGGACTGTCAACTGGGACAAGAAGCAATGCCAAAAGATCGAACAATTCATTCTTCCATACGTCTGCCAAATGGCCATGACCCATTACTTAACAGAAATATTAAATGATGGAACCTGTAGACCTAAAGGCAGCACTCTATGACTACTGCAAACAGGATATGCTCTATACCCACGGAGACAACACTGCTCAAGTTCTGAACAATGAACTCAAAGTTTTTAGTTCACAAACTCCTATGCATCCTGGTCAACATGCACTGAAAATGTGACATGCTTAACATAGCAAATGTAACAAAAAAATATTAAGCCACAAGGTACATATGAAATGAATGTGGAGATAAAGTGGGTCAGTGACATATTCATAGCTACTACAGCCCACGCACAGTATAAAAGTTGACACTAGAGCCCATGCACAGTATTAAAGTGGATCCCAGAGCCCATGCACAGAACAAAAGTGGCTCGCAGAGCCCATGCATAGAACAAAAGTGGCTCCCAGAGCACATGCCTAGAACAAAAGTGGCTCCCAGAACCCATGCACAGAACAAAAGTGGCTCCCACACCCCATGCACAGAACAGAAGTGGCTCCCAGAACCCCTGCTCTGTACAGAAGGGTCAAGGCTGAGTTTCAGGATCCATAAAGCATTCATTTTCCAGTTTCCAAAATGCACGTGGATCCTTTTCTCCAACAAGTGCATTAGGACACAGCTCTTACAAATACAGATTTTCTAGTCTTCCAAATGCATGTGGGACCCCCCCCCCCAGCAACATTCATGAAGTTCCTCCATTACAGGCAATACCTGTCAGACGTGCTTAACACTGCAGAACACTTAGTCAAGACAAACTGAGCAGTCGGACTAATTCTGTCCAATTATCTAACCCTGCAATGCCTCCATCTCGTACGAAGGCTTGCTACATTTTGGCACTTACTCTCATTTTACCAGAATACACAAACAATTACACCCCCGAGACTCCTGTAGTGTTAGGAAACAGGCCCAGGCCTAGGACAACCTGCGTATGTCACTTGTATGTACACTCCCTGTCAGAAGAGCAACTTTACTATCTTCTAATACCTCAGATCCTGCCTACTTGGTGATGTATCCACTGACACACCATTTCACCAAACAGTAAGGAGGCACCTGAAAGCAGTACATCGCTGCACACAAGTAATATTACAGCACTTGGCTAAACACAAATGTTTCTACAAAAAAGTACCACATATTTTCTAAGGAAAAAAAATCATAAAAAAATATGTCAGAACACACAGCTAGCTACTAAGAATGTGATGGGATGAATCAAGTTTGCCTACATGGCTACCATGTTCATCAGGTCTCCAACAATGGAAGCAAGACCAGAAGCACTACAGTGCTATACACAGGATACTGAAACAAATCACAGCAAGCAAAAAAAAACCTTCATTATGAAATATTCCGTCTAGAGCCTCTTACAGAGTTGAGTCTTTCATTCTGCATTCCGCACACTAAAGCTCTGAAATTCACTTAGAAATCCAGTATCCCAAAGCTTGGTCTGAACATGTTTGTTCACTTTAGACACAATGACCTTATCTAATTTATCAGCATGTGAAAATATCAACATGCTTTACAATTCACCTGACATGAGCATAGTATGACAGTGGCGTAAGAAGACATTATAAGGGTCTCTGTTACATAAAACTATAAAACCTCCTCTGCTACACTTCTGTTACAAAGGCAAACTGTGTGACAGGCAAACTTTTGGAGGCATACAGTATACATTAGTTCTTATTTGTACGGGCTAAAATGATAGGCAAAGCTTACACTGCCTAACAGAACTCATTTTTTGGCCCTGCTTTTTAATTGCGAGTTGAGATAATGACCCTGGGTGGGGACCAGCAAGTGAGATGAACAGCCAAGCCATAATTACATCCCAGCCAAGAACTTCCTTGGCCCCTGTTTGGGGCAGAAGGAAGCTTTCAAGTCATGAAAGATCTTTCAGTGCATTCAGCAAAGACTGCAAAAACTTCAAGAACAGAACTTAAACTGACCCCGCTGTTTAAATATTTTACAAGAAATATAAATACAACATAAAGCAGCGCTCTCTTTTAAAGCATACTCTTAAAGACAGACTCTGGTTAATGCTTTTCTGTTGCTCGACAGACTGATGAGATTTCTATGTTTAGCTGGCAGAGTCTCAGAAACATGGGGTGCCAGTTCCTGCCCCCCATCTTCATTTATTTCCTGTTAAAACAGCAATGCCGAAAAGTCAGCAGGAACCTTTGAACACCACTATGGAAAGTGCCTTACAAAAAGTCACTTTCCAAATTATAATACATCAAATAGACATTGGACATTTGAGTAACAATTTAATTATGGAAAGTTAATGTTTTACGTTATGATCTAGTGGGGATGTAAATATGGCAGATGGTGAAGTGAAGTGTCACACTGCCCAGAGGGTGGCTTTGAAATGAACATTACATTCTGGACATATCATAGTTTATTACAATGAACTGTACATATTTTTTTTAATTTTTCTAATTTGACATGTAATAAAATTTAATAAACTGAAGACAATGAGATAAGATTACTCCCTCTCATTTTATTAACCGGGAAAAGCCAAAATACATTGCATTGCTTTTATTTTTGGGTGGCCAAAAGTGATTGCACATTTAATGGTTTCTCAGAATTAAACAAGGTAGACTTTGTATGTAGAAACTAAGTTTAAATACTACTCTTCCTATACATCAACAAATACTACATCTACATCCAGATCTGTGGCTTTCTAAGCCTGACCAAGTCATGCAGCTAACTACCACATTGCTCCCCCCTCACATACATACATATTATTGCTGAACAGAAAACAATTCATCGCTCTACTCTGCCCTAAGTTTGCTAACTGCAAGCATTTCATTCATCCTCACTTACCCTCTCACTCACCACAGAAGTTCATTCAACATATCTACAACCCTCTCTGTGAATTAAAACTTTCAAAGTTTCAAGCTGTTTGGTTACACAATTTGTAGCTGATGTCCTATCTGCCTCACTCGAGTTCCACTTATTCAGTCTGCTTTAATGATGCTATGGATCCAAATCACACCCCCTTGTCACAGTCAACCTATCCTCCCTTCAGAGTCAGTTCTTATACCTCTTTAACTATCTTAGCCATATTCTTCTGCACCCTTTCAAGTAATGTTGCATCCTCCTATATGGTATGCAAAATTGCACACAGTACTTTAGATGAGGCTGGATTTATGACCAGTACATAAAAATGGCACCATATTCCCCTTAGCCTGCTCCACATATAGTGCATCTGATCACTTTGTTGAGTATGGGAGAAGCTCTTTCATTTTACATTTGATGGACCAGTGTTACCACTGTCTACACTCAAAGATTGTTTTCTTGGGTCTCTCCTCGAGTTCAATTCTGACGACCCTGCACCCCCAACCTTTGAGACACAGTATTTCATATGTAGCACCTGTGTTTATCTACAATGACTTCACACTGCTATAACCTCTTTAATTTTGTTAAACTGCTACAGTCCTCACTAGGTTCTCCCTCCATCTCCAACTGTGATCCTTACTTTGGGATGATATCCAAATAGATGAAACTCTTAGTTTTTCTGGACATGTTTTGGGGAATATAAGACAAAAGCAGTCAAAAGCACTATTCCCACAGCAGACCTCTTTTGAGCTGCGGTGGTGCAGTGGTTAGCGTTGTCACCTCACAGCAAGAGGTTCTCCCAGTCGATTCTCGGCTGGAGCTCCTTCTGTGTGGAGTCTGCATGTCCTCTCCGCGGTCGAGTGACGTTAAAGACATGCAGGTAGGTGCGAGCGTGAATGGGCTTGCCTTCTTTGAAGGCTGGGTGTTGGGCTGGCAACTCGGCACCGTAAAAATCCACTGCCAATCATGAGTGGACCGGAGTTCCACTGTGGCAACCCCTAACTGGGAAAAGCTGAAAAAACAGACATTCTTTCCAGAACCTGGACAATTTAAGTCATATCAATACCCTGAGAAATGAATGGCAAATGATGCCAGATTCCAGGCTGAAGCCAAATGAGATAATCCCATCACCAGCACAGAATGGTAAAGGGCAGAAGCAGCCACTGACAGCCTGGTTGAGCTTTGTGGTCTTGACCCAGAATGCTAGAAACTATACTCCAGGAACAGAATACTTGCCCCTGAAGGAAAAAGAGGTGGAAGAAGGTGCAAGCACATCAGCTCTGCAACACAGTCCTTACTTTATCATGTAGCTAAAGAAATCTGGGTAAGGGTCATCACACATTGAGCATCACAGGTAGCGGGAACAGATTAAGGCAGCATAAAAGATTTATTTAATGAGCTGACTAAATCATGCCAGTCTTCGTTCTGTTGGTGATGGATACAAAATTTCCAATAACATATTGCCTATGCAAACCTCCAGTCTTCTGGAAGCACACCAGCTAGTAGAAGAAATCTATACATTTCTGACAAAGGCTCATGGAGTACCCACTGCAAAAGTCCCATAATAATCTGACAGGTGGCTCACATTAGCCATATTCCTCACCCCTCTCGCTCTCTTCTATTTTAAATATTTTTGTTTTATTTTTAAGTAGGGGGTTGGTTCTGTTTCTTTTTCAGCTGTAAAGCAAATAGTTACATCAGTAATAATGCACAGAATAATTATGTTTAGTGGGGGGCTTGACTAATGTCACCCACTCTGGCATTCGGCCTACTCTACTCCAAAGCCTTGACTGTCTGCTGTGACAAAAAAAACATCTGTCCAAGGATACTGCTGTATTAAGTGGACATCTGGTCAACCATCTCCTAGTCCTTTAACATTATGGAGGGAGTGGCTAGCCTAAACATTTAGCAGCATATACGTGCTGTTGGTAATCCTTTCCACGTACTGACTCATGCTGAAAAGGCGAATGCTAAAGCACTGTCTTTACATATGCTGAAGCGCCCCCTACCATAATAAACTGTGCAGATCTGCATCTCTCTTAACTCGGATTACCAAGCCTGCTTTCTTTGTGCTCTTCAAACTGCTTACACCGAGCACAGTCGGGTTACGTTGCACTGGTAAAAGGTTTTGCAAAATGTAAAGCATGCAGGGCAGTCCCGCACATGAAAGGCACACTATAAATTTTGAAGATTTAAGTACCTGAAGTACTTTCTTAAAGTAAATATTAACAGATAAGGACATGGTTTTCAGGAGCACATGTATGTATCTCTTGGGTTCAGTGTCATGCTGGAACATTAGGCTTGTTTGCTGTGCCATAAAGAAATGCCTTATCAACCATACCTTATAGCCTTTAGTAGAGGAGAACATGAATGAAATCAAATGACTGTCAAAATACCTAGGCTGGAGTTTGGGGGAGGGGAAACACTCTACATATCAAGTCTAACAGGATGTTCAAGAAAGTATGCATTTAAGCTGGGGGGAGGTAAGACAAAGGCCTGCATTCTTAATCCTGGTGGTTTTGCTGAGAACGTCTCGATGCTACAGAACATGACCCAAATTTGGATACACAAATCAATAAACTGTCACTGCTCTGTAACATATAGGAGCAGACCGTCCAAGTGATAATTATCAAGGAACAAAATGCAGGACAATACATTTAATCCAGATAAAAAACTGGTAACCAGTTATGCAGAAAGTTAAGACCATTTGCTTCAATGTTTCAAGTCCTAGGTCTGACTCTCTCAGACTGCTTCCATAAAGTGGGACCCCTGAACAAAGTGACTTTTGCTGAATCAGTACTGCAAATTTTTAAACACTTCATGAGTCAGTGTAGTCCACCTGCAGCTCTACTCCAATGTCCTGCAGTTTTATGGATGTGAACACCTGAAAAAGACTGCACCAAATTAAAAAATAAGCCATCTGGCACATCATTATAAAAACACACGTACACAAAGTTCCTAAAGTATGCATACCCAAATTCAGTGAAAACCGGAACAATCTCAAAAGAAAGAAGCTGGAAGTTAACAAGTTAACAGAATAGCCAGGCCACAGGCCCAGAAGAAACAGGAATTAGCATTGTTACTGCAAATATGTGCATTTCCATAACAACCTGGTATCTAAAGAAAAGCAGGTGGTTAATTTTATTTTACACTATTTATTTTACGTGTATTTCTCACAGTCCTGCAGTTAGGGGACAAGGATGAATCGAACCGTGGACCAGTGATCCACTACAGACTTTCAGGACTTTGTCACATTTTATTAGCATGGAGTACAAGGTAGTTAAGCTGCACACTGCAAGCATACAGTGCAGTGTGTGGTACTAATTCCCCTCTGTACATTTAAAAAGGTTGCCTACTTTCACAGCACTTTTCCAGAATATTAAAAGCTAGGCCTTAAAAGAGCACCTACTTCATTATGGCAATGTTACCACAGAATCTGCCAGGATTAACACAAAAATCACACAGCCAAATCTCCCCCTGACCCAGAGATAAAATTTATATATAAAGAAGTTTAGTATAAATACACTAAGTCATCTGAATGTTTCAGCTAGGCACAAGTCTGGAAATTTTGTCACATCTGTTAAATAAGCCCTCAAAGTATCTCAAGATATGAGTAGAAGGTGACCAGCTGACAGACACACTCCCCCAACCCTTTTTTTTTCAGCAGAACAATACAAAAGAATGTCTTAAATCTTTGTTTGTTTACTTTACGGACTTTTGTAAGTTAAAGCACAAATGGTGATCTCATGGTAATAATGACCTTAAGGGCGTGTGTTTATCTTTGTCTTAGCCTTTTTGACATGACTGTAGCTCTCTCATCATTGCCTCTGGCAAATCACACACGTACACACACACACACACACACACACACACACACACACACACACACACACACACACAAAACATGAACAAGACACACCAGCACTTTACAACCAAGCTTCTGCCTTTCTCAGACTCCACAACTTAAGTTTGTTTTAAACACTTTTTTCAGTTTTGGAATAAAAACTGCATTTTAGTCAAACTGGCCACAGTTATCAAAAAACATTTTTCTTCTCTGATGTAAAAAGACTTGGGTTTGCAGTTTGCTGCTGCTCTTGAATGATAGACTCTGTAGACTATAGCAATGATTTTTTTTTTTTTTTTTTGCAGGACACACAACGACAGGATGAGGTCTAAGTATGGCTGCGCTCTTGTCACTGCATTCTCCTTTACTGCAAAGTCTTCATCCCGGCTGTAAATGCTCCACAGAC
The DNA here is from genome assembly GCF_019279795.1 of Protopterus annectens. Classification (NCBI taxonomy): domain Eukaryota; kingdom Metazoa; phylum Chordata; order Ceratodontiformes; family Protopteridae; genus Protopterus; species Protopterus annectens. The sequence goes on along the minus strand of NC_056726.1, from coordinate 1,313,469,220 downwards.
AACATGAAAGGGCAAAGGGAATGAATTAAAGGTCAGTCCTGGCCTCAAAAAAAGGAGGCACCACTTCTTTTGTAAGACCCCATTCTCTCCCTGAGGGATCACTGCTGAGCATTTGGTTCTGTTTTTGTTTTTTGTTTTCCCTTTGCCAGACGAATAAAGTCTCCGGCTCCAGACCCCCCCCCCCTTCCTCCCACCCTGAACTGAGCCCCATTCATTGAGTTGGCTCACTGCAGTGCGGTCTAGGCCAGGAAGAAAAACAGAAAACCAAAGCATGTGTGAAAAAATGGAGCCAACAGACTGAATGGAACCTGTAGCCACTTTCACAGATGCAGTGTTCAAATACGAGTTATGTCAGCATACTTCCAACACTGCTGGAACAGTCTGGGCATAAGGAGGTCACAAAAGTGTTATTAAAACTGTCGAGTATTTAGTAAAAATGTAACTCCTTATACTACCTGAAAGTTACAAAGTTCAGTGTCCCAGAATCACAATGCAGTACTACCTAAAACAGCTGCAATTTCAACTGAATGGCAGCATCTCAGCCAAAAGCAGCTTGAGGGTAAAAAACAGGATTAATGTATAACACTCATCTACTCCAACAACTCAATTCCATTCATAATCACTACAAAATTCTGTTTCGTCAAAGACTGTAAAAGGAAAGGGGAAGGGTTTGCCATTCTTCAATAATATGAAAGAAAAATAAAAACATGAAATGAAACTTGTACAATACACTATGATTTCTTTACACTGCACACTGAATAGTAAAGACTGTTCCACTAAACAAAAAGACTGACAAAAAGAAGACAACACACTCAGCAAAATTAAGGTAGATGAAATAAACTACAAAGCCAGCAAAGCCTTTCCTTACTGACATTGGTGGGAAAAAAACACGACCTCTGATTACTTACTTCCCAGACACCTTTAAGCAGCACAAATTTTTGCAAATCTACAATCTGACTATCAGACGTCAAGCACTGTTATAAAAAAATTGCTAAATTTGCTACTAAAACATCAAATAAATCACATCACTGCACAGCCCTTAAATGACTCATTTGGCTAGACTACCACATCACCTTATATTTACACCATTAAAAGTTGCCCACAAGCTGCTACATCAACCAAATAAATGTTCTCCCCTAAAAAAAACTCAAATGGTACTAACCCAACAGGCCTCTATGCTCCACAGACAAATGTCTTGTCCCCACTTGTAAATTACACAGCACTGAAGGGAATGCCCAACATTCCTGCACTGTGTCCAAATTATGGACCTCTAAACCAATACATATTTGACAGAAAACATGGGATCCTTTAAAGTTCCTCTGCCCCTGGACAGAATCTCTCCTCCTTACTTTACCCTTTTCTCTACATACGTCCCTAACATATATGTATGCATGCATAATGTGAACTTTTTCCATGTTTCAGTATACGAATGCGTGGGCATCAAATGGCTATGGGCTATGACTACCCAGAAATGTATCATTACATATAAACAAATGTCTGGAACTATTGTCTGCATACACTTTTGTTATGTACTGCTAATGTACTCAAGAGCTTTTCACAAACAAACCCTATTAAGAAGTCACAAGCCATGTGACCTAAGTTCCCCAGAGTTAACCTTAATAATCCAGCATGGGGCACTAGTTTCTACTGTGAAGAAGCATGCTAAAGAAGACACCTTAGTACAACAAGACAAAATATTCACAAGAAAAAAATTCACAATTCCACCAATCCAATTCACAGCAGCTTTTTGAACATGACGACAGCAGGCTCAAGGATGTCATAGGACTGGCTGGACATTTGAAAAAGGGTGTTTGCTATATACACAGTAAAACAGGGATTCACTATGTGAACCCAAACCAAACTGAAGAAGGGCACCATAACAGTAATGAGGACCAGCTCTAAAACTTTATGTGAAAAGATCTGAATGCAAGCAAAGACCAAAAAAAAAAAAAAAAGTTCAGCATCAAAGTATTCTACCCCTTTCTGCAAGCAAGGGTATTACATTTCGCTCCTCAAGTCTGTGAATTTGGGCAGAGCTTTCCTGCAGCTTTAAAAGACCTGTGTAACATACAGCTTGCCAATAAAACAGGCCTTAATGAAAAGCACATGGTCCTTTCAAGTCTGAGGCTTTCTTGAGCTGGGCTGTCTGTACCACTTTAACTGTGTCCTTTTATAAGCCAGCTCCATTCCGCTCCCTCCCTCTGAGGCTCCTCATTTAACCAAATGGTCCCAATTAAATCAATGGAGAAAAAGTGGTTAATGATTATTAAAGTTTCCTGGTTTACAGAACCTTTTAGTAGCCAAAAAAACAAGATGCAGTGGCTCGTCTCCAACTACAAAGCAAGAAAGCATTTCAGCAAAGCCTCTTCATAACATCTTGCTTCCTTTAAGTAATAAAGTGCCCAGTGAGCCCCCTAAATGACTAACTAATAAAAGTTCAGTGATTTCCTGCACCCCTCCTACTTCTTCACTTATCTCCCTCACCAGACTAGACAGAAGTCTTTTACAGAGCACCTAAAAATGAGAACTTTTGTCTAACTTATAAGAATGAAAAATCTGTGTGCAAAGAGATCACAGCTGATGTCCACATTAATTTTCAGTTGATACATATATATATAATACACATCTACAAACACACACACACATGCGCGCACACACACAAAACACACAGTCACACACTCATACATACACAAGCGCGCACACACACACATACACACACACACACACACACACACACGTATATAGTGGACACATAAATACATACGTAAAAATTATGAGAAGCCAATTTTTCTAAATGTCTTTTTACTTTTACAAAACCATCAGATCAAACATCAGCATAGCCTTCATATATGGAGACGTTTTGCATGGTAGCCCTGTGCTTTGCACACATTTTATTCAAACTCTTGAAAAGTACATGAGAAGGAAAACAGACTGAATACAACTGCACAAACAAAAGGCATGCAAGGGAAGGATACAACTAATAAAGTAGATTTATTTAAGACAGTCTGTAGTAAAAACATTCCCAAATTACTTAACAGTACCACTGCAGGGAGTTCTGTGATATGAAGAATCATCCATCAACCAGACAACCCAAGTAACAGAAAAAAAGCTTACCAACAGCACAGCTTAACTTGTTTGCTACCATGAAAAAAACATTACTTAAGTAACCATGACTGGAGTTCAGAGCCCAGGGTTCTAAACTGAGAACACTTGCATTCCACATAGCACTGCACAGTAACTGAGCAGCCATAGAACAAGAGAAGCAAAAAAAAATAAAATGTTTTACCTGACAGCCCACCAAGGGCCAAATAATTTGTTCCCCCAGTTTCAGTGGAGGAAGGCACAGAGTCTGGTGAATCTGCTAAAGAAAAGAAAGGCATTATTACTTTGTGTTCATCAGTCAGGTCATTTGGTTTATCGTGGCAACATCCCAAAATTACAAGTGCTACAATGTTAAACTGCAAATAATGTTGTATACAAAGCTTTGAAAAACTGGCAGATTTAGTTTATCTTCAAATTTTTACACACTTAATTTCCAAGTATTTATTTAATGTTATAGAAGTATACCACATGTTCATGCTGGGTTTAATTTAAATCTTTTGGCATAATCTGACAAGCATGGTTGTGCACAGGTCTGTCAGCCCTACTTTAAGAATCAAAAAGAGACGCTCCTCAGAGATGTGGAATCTACCCCCCCCCCCCCCCGAGCCACACAAGAGTACTATCAAGCATGATGCCTTTTAGAAATATCTAAATCTGTCACTACTTATTACTTTATTTAATTAATACTTATTAAGTATGACACCAAAGTTTAATTTCATGACCGTAACCGTGACATCATTATTAGGGCTATGTAAACACTATGCAATTTAGCCCAGGAAACATGAGCTGAAACTTTTAAAGTTCAACTGTACCTCCCACAGTCAAATGGCTCAAGTTTACTGGGGAACCATGTGCTGAATTAAAGCATTAAACCAAGATTTCCAAGCACCTGAAACTGCCAAGTGCATCAGAACCACTAGATCCAAGGATTTGAAACTTTGCTTGTGACATAAATAAGACACGTTGGTGAGACAGATATGTGTCTCAGAGGATCCTCATGCCCTGGAACAGACTCGCCATTTATATAAAGTAGAGTCCATCTCTGACCATCTTAAGTGAAACCTTCACTAATGGATGGGAAATTGGAAATTCACTCTTGGGTCTGGCCCCCATGTCCCCGACAGACAGAGACAGACAATAATGCCCAAGCTAATACACCCCACCACCACGTAACCTCTAGAAACTTCGTAACTTATATGCTCCCTCCTAATAAACTCCCATGACACAGAGAGACACAACTGGGTTAGGTTGCATGGCTTGACTTATAAAGGCCCACATAGGCAGGGGAAGAATATACGAAATCCACATGGATACTGAATGGAACTCTCTGGACATACACAGCTGTGGGAGTCTGAAAATGTCTGTAGTAGAAAAGTAAAACCTGGAGAACTGGCATTCACACACCCCCACACATGACTCAGGCAACCAGAAAAATCAAGCTACAAGTGTTAGGAACAACTTTTTCCAAAGCACCTTAGCAGCATGTAACACAGTTTTTTGGCTGTAGAAAACATGATATTCTGTTAACCCCCTTAACTCTTGATTCTAGAGATTCTAAGTAAAAGTAAAAACCTAGCTTTCATGAATATACAACAATGACTTACCAGGGCAAAGAGTAATCCATAACAGGAATATTGTGTTTAGCAGGATACGGTTAATCAAACCGAAAACAATAGAGGAGCCAGGAAACGTAGTCACTTATGAAGTGAACAGTACTGTAGGTGGCCTCTAGTACCAAAAAATGTAGTGGGCTTATGCATTAACCATTCAGAACCCAGACAAGCCTAAAACATTGGCAAATATCTGCAACATGTTACTCCTAACATCTCTAATGCTTTTCTTTATTCAAGGGTATAAATGACAAAATCTATCAGATGTTATGTCTAGATGAAACTGCAGCTATGTACCTACGACAATGTTACTACCAAAAGTATTAACAACATAGGCAATGTACACAAAGAATGTAACAAAACTACCCAAGGATAGCCTTCTGCAGATGCAAACTGAATACCCTGACCTCTTTATCATTTTTAAAAACTGCAGCACACCCCTTTATTGTCCTTCTTTCATACACTCTACAGCAACCTTCCTATACTCCCAATTCTACAGTTCAACTGCAAAGTGCCACATTTTTCTTTCCACACAGTTGTGCCGCGTTCATTTAAAGGCATGCTGTTAGAGAAGTCTGTTAAACAAAGACATTATTACCCTTGAACACACAGAATGCCAAACTATTAAAGTATCCCAGCTGATCTCTTGGTAGTTTGGTGCAAACAAACATGGATGTGGCAAATGAGCTGCATCATGAAGTTTTGGGTTCGAAATCTACAGTCTCCACATGCAGACTTTAACTCGAAGCAAATCAATTACTCTCTGAAGTAAAGTCCCGTTTTAGCTATAGATATGGAGTACATGTGGATGACACTCCCAGGCTTCCATTTCCTGGTTAATTGCTATAAATACCCTCCTATACTGAACAATTCACTTAAGTCCAGGACTGGGCTGTGACTACCGTAGTGTTTAGTTTCCCACTACTGTGAGGAAATAATAAAACAACAATCCCTATTTAGCCATTAAAAGTGAGTATGTACAGTGGTGGGACAGAGAGGTGGAGAGGGACAACCTTTGTGCATTCCAATCACAATTACTAGTTACTAAAGACTTTAAAATGCTTTCCTTAAGGGGAACAAAACAGTACAGCAACATAAATGTATACATATCAATGAATCTGTTCTTCTGAAGACTGTTTATTACATATCAGCAACTGTAATAAATTAGTTTATTTCAAAACACCTAAATCACCCAAAAACAATTAATTTTCTTCCTTAAATTAAAGGCTACATTTTAGCAAGAAAAAACATTGTTTTAGCAGTGTCAGTGGTGCAACAGGTAGCACATTTGCCTTTGGTGCAGAAGGCTGTGGGTTCTATTTGCCTAGCAAGTAAATGGATTGCTGACACTGTAGGGCAGGATAAGGGAGGGGTGTTGCACTCCCGAGTGTCTTGTCCTTCAGAACACACATTCAAATCAAGGCCCCCTCTGCCTGAAGTGGATGTAAAAGATCCCATGGCACCTATTGAAAAGAGTAGGGGAAGTTACCTGACACCCTGGCCAAATTTCCCTTAGTGGTACAAATATCACACTGGGTCTTCCCTGCAAACAGGCCACTATCATAGTGGGACTAACCTGGTCAATAATGGATAAATAAATAAAATAAATGTATGCAAGTGACTGTATTTAAATGTATTTGCTCCTTTATTACTTCAACCGACTGCAAGCACCCAACAGACACTCACATATGAACTTTTAAGGTGGGCTGGAAATTCTAGATGGTTAAAATAGTTGCAAATTATACAATCAAATATGAATAACACAAGTGATAAATGTGTGATAAAAAAGTGCTCAAAAAAGGCTAACATTTTTCGATGCAGTTATGTCAGCTAAACAGTGACAATGAGAGAAAAACTCAAAAAGTTACTAGCCAATTATTTCCATACCACTGAGACATTTAACAAATCACCAACATATTCCAAAGTGTTTCGTGTCACCTACAGTCTTCTGGAAAGTTGTTGAACAAAATCCACTCTGAAGTACTGTCTGCCTCCTCTCTTTTCTATATATATATATATATATATATATATATATATATATATATATATATATATATATATATATATATATATATATATATATATATATATATATATCAAATTCTTTGACAACATCTATCTTGTTTTTTTGACCTATGGCTTTAATGGGAATGAACTAAGGCTCACAAGCCAATTTTTAATAATTGGCCTGGACTGTTTATAAAGCTACGACAAGGAATACAACATGTGCATAGCAAGTTTTTCACAAAACTAACATCTCTGGTTTCTGTGGCTATACATGTATGTATGCCTGAACAGCAACTATAACTTGAATGAAACCTGAAAGAGAGGCAAATGTAAATATGTATGTAATTGGGAAATGGAAGCAAACGTGCATTAAATTCAAGAGAAAAATGTACTGACTTTACAAAAAAGGCATACTTTGTTTATGGGCTAACCTAGTAAGCATGACATTTCTCGGAAAAGAAACACAATACCCAAACATGTTTTGGCTTGTTTTTAGCTTGTTTTGGCTGCCTTGTCATTTTGAAAGTGGTGTGAACACCTAAATGCATTTCTGTCCTGATATTAACAACACCACTCTACTTCCACTTGTTAAATAATAAAACTTTGACATGCTTAACAGAAAAACATGAATGAAGGGCTTGCATTTGATAATTAGTGGAAACTACAACTGTTGCTGCATACACCACTTAACCTCATTTCAGATATTGGTTCTTCAAACATGTAGCGTCCGACAATACGAGGTCACTGAAAAGAATGTGACACACCCTTTTACACACATATGGTGGGGGGGGCCAAGATGAATAGTATTAGATACAGCATCAGGGCTGGACATTCAATGGTGTGACACTGGCTCTAGGGGATTTGGTCACATTGACTACTGCTAACGTGACATACCTACCCATGTTAAAATGAGAATGGGGGGTGATGGGGAAATTGTTCAGGCATTAATCTTAGAGATGAGATGGAAATTCATAAAAAGCATTTTATATGAAGCAATTCAAAAATAAATCCATCCACTCACAACCCCCCCTTTCCCATTTTTGCACATGGGGCAGGGGTGTCACTTCAGCAGTGACAATCATCTAGAGCCAAGGTTTACAGTGGGCTAGTCCTGTCATGTTACTTCTTCCACACCACACACTTGCATGCACAATTACACCTAGATCCAATTTAGAGTGTCCAATCCACCTACTACATGTCTTTGGAATGTGGAAAGAAATCAGAGAATCTGGAGGAAACCCACACAAACTGAACACAGGGAGGACAAGAAGACTCCACACAGAAACCACCCCAGCCAAAAATCAAACCGGGGAACCACTTGCTGTGAGGCAACAATGCTATCCACTGTCACTGTTATGTGTGAGAGAAATTAGCAGACCTTGTAAAGAACAGAATGACTTGCTTAGCATGTGATTAGGTAAATTATCGTTTTCGAGAGAATGCTTGTCATGCAATATGGCAAGTGGGGAGCAAGTCACAATGCTGTAAAATACTTACAAAGCTAATATATTACCAGTAAGAAAATTAACAGTGAATGAAACACAGTACCAAACTACAACCTACATTAAAATAATGTATAAACAAAAACAAATGCCATTATAAAACAATTTCTAAAAGGACACTTTTGGAAACTGCCAGTTAATACAGTGTACATTCCAGTTCATGAACAGATGTGGTTTAGGGTAATGTTATAGCTGATAGGATACGATACTTTGGTTTGTCATCAAGTATGACATGCATTTCAGTTCCTTCTCTTGAACAGTAAAAAACAAGAAATGCAAGAGAAGGAAAAACAACCAAATAAGTTACTTCTGGAATAAAACTAAACTAATGTCTTTTGGCTTTTCCCGGTTAGGGGTCGCCACAGCAGAACACCGGTCGCTAATGATTAGCAGTGGATTTTTACAGTGCCAAGGTGCCAGCCCAATGCCCAACCTTCAAAGAAGAAATACCCATTCACACTCACACCTACCTGCATGTCTTTACACATCACTCAACTGCAGGGAGGACATGCAAACTCCACACAGAAGGCACTCCGGCTGAGAATTGAACTGGAGAACCGCTTGCTGTGAGGCGACAACACTAACCACTGTACCACCATGGCCTAAGTTATCTCTGGAATAAAGGGAGCAAAAGTAGATCTAGATCTTTCTCAACATCTTCCCAAAAATGCATCATTTCAGCAAGGCAACAGTAAATTCCACAAGCAGATAAACCATTAACCCCTCTAAAAATTAAATATGTTTAAACCAGAAAGATCAAAAAGGAAATAATTAGTCCAAGCTTGTCAATGATCTACAAATGCAAACTTATAGTATGAATGAAAAAAGGCAGAAATGCCTGTCAAAAGAAATAAAGCTTGTCAAAATAATTATCACTGTCAAAGGCTAAATAAACACTACAGTTATTTTATTCTTATCTAAAAAAAATGCCCCCCTCCCCAACTGGCTTGTTACATTCACCATTCAAGACATCAAAACTGTAAAATGTATCACAGCAAGGAGCAAACCCATTTTAGTTACTCTGAATAAAAACTAAAAAAAAAAGTGTTTGAAAGAAAAAGTCTCTGGACAGCCAAAAGAGCAACATTTTCAAGTCACTTACAAATAATTCTATCACATTAAGAGTCATTATTTCCTCATCAGCCTGACAGCTGTTTTCTTTTTCTTTTCTTTTTTGTTTTTACTATTGTGCACAACTAGCTGTTTGTGAACGTCCGATTGGTAGTATTAATCACTTCCTATTGGCTGATCTGGAAGAAACTTTTCCTTTCAAACCAGCTGATATGTGCTTTGCAACTTTACTGTTTACCTCCCATTTGCTGCCTTATGTCAACACCAGCTACTGGATAAACAGATCATTAGAAGAAGCCCAAGAACAACAGAGGTACTGCTGAGCCCAGATGCATAACTAAACCCTGTTCATGTAGAGTCATCTGTACAGCCTTAAAGGAAACTGAAAGTGATCAGTCACTCGACATTGTTTGCAGCCGTGTGCCCAAAACCAGTTAGCTGTTGTGTGAAGCTAAACAATGTATGTGTAGTCCATCATGGTTTACACTCACATCATGCACACAATGAAAGAAACAGCGGGACTCTAATAGTACAATGACAAAGAGACATGACACACAATTTAAGAACACATAATGCGAAGATAAGTAAGCAGCTCTCCATTTACCAATAAATGACCACATCATTTGGAAGCCCAAGGCATAAACATAATTAAAGTTAATATGGGTGAACCCATAACTATCAGGAATCTGATATTTAAATATAACACACTTGGGAGAAACAAATCAGCTAACATAATGGATCTGTGAACCTTGTGAGTCCATGGACGCTACCCAAAAATTCCTACAGTATATGTTTTTGCAAGTAGCAAACAGAAAACACTAGTCGTCTTAATAAGGCCACCACAATGCACTGACATCAGCAGTATTTGGACCTTCTGATAGCTGTAGAAATAAGCCATGGTTGAGGGATGTGACAGTGTGGTGGTGGGGGGTGTCAGCAGTACTACATGAAAAGTGCAGTTGGGGGTGGATGTCAAGTGGTACTACATACACACTTTATCCTTGTAGGAAGAACACAGTGTTCATTTACTGTACAGATGCCCAGGAAAAAAAAGCCAAAGAAGTGGAACTGATCAGTGATATGTCTTGTTTGACTGGGTTGTATTTTACTTGTTTGATTTGCAGAATAGTAACAATCTTTTAAATGCAACTTGGGAGCACTATCTGGTCAAACCTCGTTTAATTCTATTAGGGTTTGCCCCGTCTTAAATGTCACTTGGGACCTTATATCTATAGTTAAGGGACTTTCTCAGAATCACACAGTATACAGATAGTGAAAGACCACAGCCAAGATCTATACAAAAAAAAATAAATAAATAAAACCCCAAACAATTCTCAACATATACATGGTCTACATTGTCCACATTTTTGGTTACTCATTGCATATACAGACTGGCTCGTTACCCAGTTTAATACTTACTGAGGAAAAACACAGCTTTAGCAAGCAGTAGTCAGCCTTCTGCCCAAGAGAAGCAAAGACACAAAATGTCAACAAATTAAACAGACAAGAACCCACACCCAAAATTAGTGAACACCCAGATGTCCACTGACCAGTTTGTACACCTCAGCAGCCAGAAATATTTCATGCAACATGCAAGAGAATGCTACAGACTATTCAGCACTGCAGAGTTTATGCCCATGAGAAGTTGCCACCTGCATGGGGTGCTTTAATTTAAAAAATGACAAATAAGAAATATACAGAACATAACAAAAACGACTGAAATTCCTATACCAAAAGAAATTTTCAACTGTACAACACTAAGCAGATAAAGAAGTGGCTTAGGAACATTACTGGGCATGCTTAAAGTGTCAGGCAGGTGTCAGACAAGATACAAAACAACAAAAATGAAAACAACAAAGCAGGGCAGCACACCTCAACTGCAACTGTAATGATCAACAAAAGAGGTGAAAAGGTAAAAACGGCAGTTGAGGCATGCTTCAAACAAAAGCAGTTCAGAGTAACAAGCCTCAAATGTAGCCATAATTATCAAAAAAGTTCTGAAAGGGTAAAAACGTAGCCTGCTGGTCTCATAAACAAGGCTTTGTTTTGCATATTTGTAACAGTGCTGTACATAACAACAGTAGGAACTGAACCATAAAATGCCAGACTCCTTTTCATCCAGCTCATATTCCAAACTTAGCTTTACCAAACCATACAGACAAAGACAAACTTTTTTTTTGAAAAGACAAACTGCACAGTAGAAAGCAGCTGTATCTGTCAAGGAGCTATAATGTTTGTGTCAGACCACGTGACAACCGGAACTGCATTCCAAGTAGTTAGAAAGTTAAATCCTGTACATTTTTTATTTATTTCTATTTGTCCCCTTCAACCATTATGGCTACTGTTTCTGAGCACTCAAAATGTCATTTAATTTATTTATTATTATTATTTATTTATTTATTTTATTTTACATTTGTTTACTGGGGATGTCAGACTGGGCCAGTGGCCCTTTTTCAGCGGAGACCTGGAGAGAAAAGCCCCGTTACAAAAACACATTACAAACAATACAAAAAATCAATAGCAATCAAGAATACATAACTTTCATAAACATAGGTAGTAAACAGTTTATACATAAGCAATAAAAATTGAGAAAGTAATATAAAGTAGAAAAAAGAAAGCTAACAAACTAGCATGAAATAGCTTGTGCCATCATAGAGAAATGACTGATCAGTAGATCAATATCATGGTTTTGGTGGTAAATACTTATGAGATACATGTATGGTATATGAACAATATGGCTGACCGTTGCTATGCTAGTTTTACTTGTTCTAAACAGTGAATGCTAAGGCAATATTGAGGTAAAGTACAAGATGGAAGAATATGATGAAACTGCAGAAAGCTTGAGCTAGGTAGATCAAAATATGAGCAATGATGAGCTTAAGACAGGTAGAGAGAAATTGGATTACTGTATTATCATGCTTACTTTCACTGCCACCCTTGTAACCGAACCTACCTCATGGCAATGACCTACCTGATCATCAAGTTGTTCTGAGCTGCAAGGGGGGATCAAAACGGAGTCCTAAGCAGTATAAGCATTTGTAGGCCTGACAGCAGGCAGAATCTGCATGCCACATGCACACAATCCCCACAAGAGAGGAAGAAAAACAAAAGTTCAAGACTTGAAAGTTCTCAACTAAAGAAGTTGGAAATCACAAGCAGAAAAAGCAATACCAGCTGCAGTCTAGTAATACCCGTTTCAATCCAAAGTAGCCATAAAGCAGACAACAGTGTGGAGGCACTTCTTTACGCATGCACAGTTTTTGCAATACAAAAAAAAAAAAAACATTTTTTTTACCTAGCAGAACAAATGCCAAGGAAAAATGAGTCCTATCATGTTTACTACAAACAGACATCTTTATCCTAGGCATGTCATTTAGCTACTGCCATGGTTACTCTCTGAATGCCACCCTTGTAAGGAAGAGTATCTCATAACCAAAACAAACAGGTTAAAGACAAAGTATGTTGATATTTTCTTCATTGGTGGTGTAACTTCAAAATCTTCCTGTTTCAATTGTGTTTTTAGCAAAGCCATCTGAACTGGCATTTGACAGCTGTTGTGATGAGCAGTTCTGTCAAAAAAGTGAAGGCACTGCCACATTAGAAAAGCTGCAGGCACTTGTTTACTATGACATTTTACTAACTAGCTATATATAATTAGATTTTATTAACTGCACTCATCCACCAAGTCCAGGGTTTATTTAATTTGACAGCTGTTGTGATGAGCAGTTGTGTCAAAAAAGTGAAGGCATTGCCATATTAGAAAAGCTGAAAACACGTTTACTATTACATTTTATTAACTATCTAGCTATGCAAGATTAAATTCTGTTAACTGCATTCATCCAAGTGCAGGGTTTATTTACTGAGAACATGGAAAATCATTAGCCAGAATCCGGATGCAAGAAATGAAACCCAGACCTCAGAACTGAGAGACAGTAGACCTAGGTAACCTTGTCTCTAATTTTTTCCCTCAACAAAAACTAACACCACACGTAGAATGTGAAAGAGTGGACAAAATACTTTTGTTGAGTTTTGTTTCTTTCTTTAAATGTGTTAACTGCAATAGATCACTTATGCATACTGACCACTTTCAGGCTAGCCCAGAATACATGCAAAACTGTCAAAAATGTAAATGATAACAACGTACTAAATGCTAAGCAATATTTAGATATATCACAGATATAAAATCATGCAAACACCATCTGAAATGCTAGCACAAACACCACGTCACTACTGAAGTAACCATATAACTTCAAGGAGAAATTAGTTGTTTCCCAGAGACATGTGGAAAACTATACAATCTGAATGACTCTGGTGGAGCACATTTAGAACTGTTAACTAAGATCCAGCAACAAAAATCACTTGCAGATCACTACAGCCAATAACTCTGCTGGTGAAGCACTATTCTCTTGTGCCATAGCCAAATTATGGACCTGCCTCCCACCCACAATTACCTCCATACCATCATGCACCCACTTCAAAACTTTACTAAAAGCGCACCTAAAAACATGCTGGCTATGCCCTTGCAACTCCCACTCTAATATTACCCACCCCATCCAACCACCACTACCTTTCTTTCCACTAACTACCTTGATTATAGCAAGCTCAGATGCTCATAAGCCTAGTACTTATTATACAGCAGGAACTTCTTATTGTAACATTTGTTAATGTCTGTTATGTACTTCACAGATAAAGACTCTAGTTGTCTACTGATGTACTTACTATGTTCTTCATCTGTAAATATGTTGTAAGTAATTGTTATGTAAATTGTTAATCGCTATGTAATCCAATGTAACTACTGTCTGTTTATTTTAACTGTGGAGCTTTTCTCCCCGGGCCTCCGCTGAAAATGGACCTACGTCCAGTCGGACACTCCCGGTCAACAAATATAAATAAATAAATTTGTGATTCAGACAAGAAAAATATGAAGTTGTCTGTATACCACTGTCTGCACAAAATTTAGACAATAATTACTGCAGTCTAATATTTACTTCATTTTTCTGGTGGGCTATTCACTGGTTATTACATAAATGTGTGTGTGTGTGTGTGTGTGTGTGTGTGTGTGTGTGTGTGTGTGTGTGTGTGTGTGTGTGTGTGTCTTTGTACATTTGTACGGTGTGTAGGTATGTATGTTGAGTAGTTTTTAAGCATATAAAACTATGTTTTTTGTTGTTCCCCAAACATAGCCTGAAATTCTATGCTATGTCTTCATTTTAAGACAGCAACCTACTGTGTACACAATTGAAAGGGACAGTGTTGAAATGTTAAAACCTAGGTAAAAAAATATGTGATGAATGTTTAACTTAACAAATGTCATCTAGTACACACATGCCACCTCAAAAGAAAATAAAACCAAAGACCTAGTAGTTTCTGCTGATGGTCAGGACCAAAGGCTTTAGTAAAATTAAAGAGGATGCCCAGTTCAGTGCCTCTCTTCTATACATCTATAAAAACTTTGTTACAGAGAAACAGCGCAGAGGCAGTTGTGCTGTATCTTTTCTAGATCTCATGCAAAATCTCATAGTGCAGCCTAGCCTCATCTATGTGGCTTTAGTTGACTGATCTCAGCCTTTCCTAGAATCTCTGCAAAATGGTACAAGTCTGTAAAACTGCCAGTCTTCAACTACAGAAACTAAACTTATACTAGTGTGCTAAAATAAGTGAACCTATAGACAACCACACTTTACCACACCAAAAAACTTCCAAGTCACTAAAGGACCCTCAAAACCACTTAATTCTCTTATGAGACTGGTGAGGCAAAAATGCAATGTGTTCACTGCATACATGGAGGGGTCAGCAGTCTCAGCCCAGATGTTTCATTCCAGTTTCTTGGAAAAAAAAAAACAGCTAGACAAGTAATAAACAAATAATACATGCTAGCTTTTAGAAAATTGTCCTCTGAGGTAACTACATAACCTTCTTCTTCTTTCGGCCTGATGAACTGAATTGCTATCTGTCTAAACACACTAAAAAATGGAATTACAAACAAAAATTTTGAAATGTGACAGTTTCCAACAGCTGGCAAGAAATGTTCACAGTGGTAGAAGAATAAGTTGTGTCTGTGTGTGTGTGTGTGTGTGTGTGTGTAGAACATTTTAATGCATTACTACCGTGCTCAGTTTATGTGTTACTAATAAACTTAAAATTGCAACAAGTTGCGTGACAAAGACAAAAAAGGAGAAAAAAACGCACACAGGGCAAGTATTCTAATCGATACATCAGTCAATTAGCTCTCAGACAGCGATATGAAGCAGTGGCTCCACCAGGCCTGGCCCCTCCCTGATACAATCCACATTTCCGATTTCCTCTGACTTCCCCTCTTCTTTCTTGAAATGCCAGTTTCTGTTTATCTAACGGAGGCCAAAAGGCTGCCAACTAGAAGTTTACACAGACAACCACAACAAGGATGGTGCCAGCCCCCAATGTGCTTCTGCCCTGGCACCCTGCCAGGCTGCTATAAGCAACAAACATGCAAGGTTGTATGGAAAAAAAAAAGCTGTGTATGACCATGTCACAAATTTAAAAGTGGAGAGCTTAATACAATGCAAAGTTAAAATGACTGAACTCACATCCACCTATATAATGTACTTACTCCCTAAACAGAGCTCTGAAATTTCTTTCCTAGATTTTAATAATAACCATAGAAATTAAACTTTGTTTGCTGAAGACTGAAACAAGACCCTCAGGGTATCTTGACACATAGTAACTTAAGTTTTTTTCTAAAAATGTCAACCAGTAACTGTTTCCCCTTAAAATTCAGTTTGTGTTTGATTTCACTACTTCTGTTCCAGTACAAAAACGCATGCCTGAAAAAGAGAAGTACATACATATTAAAAATTCAACTCACCATGAGGTTTGAGAAAATCCATCGGATATCTGGAGTAAGGAGGAGGGGGAGATTCTAAAATATAAAAGAAAAAGGAGCAAAGTGAAAAATAAAGGCAGAGCCATGAGAAAAACGCTGATAGAAACTTATGATAACAGTGGCATTCTTTTAGCCAAACTGTTTGTCTTAGCTCTGGGGGTTGGAGGCAGGGCAGCTAGGCGGTGATTGCCTTGATATTTAGCAGTCAGATAAACAAAAGGGGCCGCCTGGCGCCAGTCTCCCTGCTATCTGCTGCTCGGGCTGTCTGAGCCGGGCCTCCTTGGCGCAGCTAAAACA
The DNA here is from genome assembly GCF_019279795.1 of Protopterus annectens. Classification (NCBI taxonomy): domain Eukaryota; kingdom Metazoa; phylum Chordata; order Ceratodontiformes; family Protopteridae; genus Protopterus; species Protopterus annectens. The sequence continues at coordinate 1,313,452,769 of NC_056726.1, read as the reverse complement.
CTCCAGCTCTGCAAATCGCCAACTGATGCAGACAGCCAGATAATCCACGCTCAACTACATGCAGGCTCAATAATTTGCAGAGTGCGAAAAAGGCAACTTTTAAAATGTTAAGTCTACAGTCGCCATTCCTGCTGTGTTAAAACACAATCCGTAAGCAAAACATTTTAATAAAAAATGAAACATTGAGGCATAAGACACACACACGCATAAACACAAATAGCTGATTCCACAAAGTGCAGATAGAATGCATTATATCACACACGCACACACAACCCAGTTCATATTATGCATTATATAAACTTGTTTGTTTAACTATATGCATAAAGCCACTTGAGATGCATTCAAACCACTTGCAGATGCTGCCCCGTAAATAACGGTAATAAACCCCACAACACACTTTGACAGTAATCGCATTTATTCCCCGAAACACGGTGACAATAGTGCCACTACGTACACCAATGCATTCACTCAGAACATATAACTTAAATGGTAATCAGTTCGATTAAAGGGACTCTAGCAGCACGTCTGTGCACCTTCCATTGAACCGGTAACGTGTTAAGCAGACTCTATTCCCTAATGACTGCAAATCTGCTACCCGGTGCTGCAGCAATGTACATTTAAAAGTTTATTTCTGATCAATATGAAATAGCAATACAGTTAAAAAGTTTAATGTCATGGGTGAATGTAAACAGCATGCATACTAATGCTACAATGCCGTAAGATCAGAAATGTCAACAACTAAAAAACAGCTAGGAGTGCAAAGCTATTGACGAAAACAAAATGTAACAATTTTATAAGAGCCTGTAATGCACACACATTTATAAACGAGGTGAGATGTGTCGCCCCGGTACGATATACACACAAAAAATTAATTGTATATAAGTGTGTAATTTAGTGTTACACAGAAACACTTAGAATCTCCTAATTTTATACTATAAAATGCATACCATGCACTAACGGGAGGGCTACTCTAGCACAATGTCTCACCCCACAAACAATTATTTAACTGTATCTGATGTGGATACAACTCTATCAATAGTATTCAGTTTGGTCGAAGTCCATAGGTAGGTACTAGGCTATCGACCCAAGGGCCTAAGTAAGGCTTGCCAACAAGGTTCCCTGGCTTACGCCACCCAAGAAAGTTAATTTCCTGAGCCCCAGTCGAGCAGAGCCACAGAAGTGATCCCCGGGGTGTATTTCATATTTCCCATCCAGTCATCAAGATTTTTATTGAATGGTGCTAAAGAGGAACTTTGCTTGACATAGATGGGTAGCTTGTTCCAAAACAGTTTAAACTGGTCCAAAAGGAAGCATTGCGTGCATGTCATTTTTTTATACCACAAAGTGCAGTCTATTTCTTACATTATTCATCCGAGTCGCTTATCTATACAGGTTAACGTTAAAACACCTGCAAACCCAAGACCGTGCAATTACAGCACTGCGCATGCGAGCAACTGCTTGGTGCTTATTCTCTTAGAATGGAATCATTTGAATGAAATTCCCTTAAATCTAAATGAATTTAAATTACTTTTATTCCTCAAAAATGATAAGGCAGTCACAACTTCAGTGTAACAACACTTAACACACTGAATTAGCCGAAAAGATGTGCGCCTATTACTAGCAGTTAAGCAATGGGTACCAGTAACCCTTACAAAAGCGTGTCTGCATCCAAATACACCTGATAAGTTCCCCTTTTGCACGAATACTGACTAATCACATTAACACTAAATAACTGTCCAGGTACGACTTTCTAATCATACCTACAATCACCACATGCATACATTTTGTGTCACTGAAACACTGACATACAATAATCATTACCATTTTACCTATTACATGCAAAAGCTTTGTGATGTTTTAGCGCAAACTAGAGTCACGCAAAAATGCTCACCTAATTCGCACAACCTGCTGAGGTGATAGGGGTTGCAGCAAATCAGCTCAGGGTTAGATTTCCCATAAGATTCACAGCACATCAGTCTCTTTAGCTCCGAGGAATGCCTAAGATCCGGCCACCTGAACACTTTACACAGCAGCAATGGAAAAGAGAATGTATGCTGACCCAGCTTGGAGTCCATCTTGCCAGACAGGAGGAGGCATGAACTCCTGGCACCCCCCTTAGACTCCACTGCCTGCAAGAGCACTTCTAGCTGTTTTTCTTTGAGTTTTTTTAGGACAGAATGGGTCAATGTTTTCAGTTCAGCTTCAGAGCCACCAGAAACAGCGCTGGTCTTCGCGATTTTGGCCGCTTTGCCCATGCAGCAGCCTCCGGTTCCATGCGCCCGAGGGTCCGCCTCCCCGTCAACCTCCCCAGGCGCACGGCTCCTCCAGAGTCGCCGGACGAGCCCCGATCGTTTGGTCCTGAACATGCGGGACGAAATGAGGGTTCCCCGGCTAAAAAACGAGCATGTTGTCCGCAAATCATGAAGAATCCGGGATCTGAATCCAGGCAAGAGTAAGCAGTCTGCAAAACGGAGATAAATGAGAAGGGAACTGGAGCAGCTGAAGCAAACTGGAGCCAGTCTCCTTTACAGACCACTATGCTGAAATGCCAGCAAAAAAAGAAAAATGAATGCAAACACTGTCTGAGAATGCAAATGAAAGAAGCACCAGACAGCGGCAACAAAACAAATTAAATTTTAGTTGTAGTAAATCTCCCAAAAGTTATAATAAAAATCAGCCCAAGTTGTTTAGCCAACGGGATCAGCAGCAGACACAAGGCATACAAAATACTGTACCATATCCAAAGCTATATAAATACATCCAGATCTAAGCATTCATTGCATCCACATCGTTTTAACCTTACTGATTTTCATACTAACAAAAATACTGCAAGCATACAAATAAAAAGAATCCCAAAAGCCGAATTTAACTGTGCAAACTGCTCTGCATCTTCCAGTTCCAGAGGGAAATGTGTCCAGCAGACCATTACATCCATTCAAAGCCAGACTCGTCTCTTTCTCTTCACGTCAAATAAATCAACAAAATCATGTAAATCCATACAATCCTTGTTTCCCTAAGAAAGGTGGGCTCCGTTTGCTTATGCGATCAGCCAAATAGGGACTATGAAATGAACTGACACCTCAATAGAGAAACCCCTTCATACGGCCCTTGGCGTCTTTACTGAGAGCGGATGGTCACTTTTCCACTCAATAAAAAAGGGGTTCGAACTGCAGTCACTAGAAAAAGGCAGTAATCTGGGAGGAAGGTGAACAAGCCTTGCAATCTGCCTTGGGCTGTTGCTCCTTTATTTGGTGGGAAGTACCAGTAAGCCCCCGTCTCAGTCCGTCTGCCCTCGTTCTCCCTGCAAAAGACAGCCGGCTGTTGTACCAGTCAAACCGTGTATTTCTGCTCAGTTTTTCTTCTGCTTTACAGAGCGCCAGCGACAGTCAGTGTCTCGTGCAATAGGCGCCGCGGTGTGATCGTAGGGCAGTCAGTATAAGCACGTTCAGCGGTTCCGTCTCGCACCTTTACTCGTCTCGAGTACGTACAGACACACTCGCTCGTTCCCTTGTTCTGACTGCACTGCACGTCCAGTCCTCAGTGCCCGGCGCTCTGCTCTCTCTCTCTCTCACTGTTCTTGTGTTTGCAGTTTCTCACCGACTCCACTGCGCAATGGCGCGCCCCTGCGTCACGTGGTCGTCTAGACAAACTGTCGCTTCAAAAAAAAAAAGTGATTGTGTTGCGCAAACAAGAGCTCGGGTTACTAAAAGCTAAAATTATAAACCCGAGTGAGTTAGAAAGCCCTTTAACCTCAGAGTACCTGAGCTGGTGGTTTAAGCAGTAACTTTACTTCTGGTCTTCATTTGAACAAGCTGAAATGAACATTTTTTTTTCAAGTGGGGGAGTGGCATTTTCATGTTTTTGCGAATTATGCTTATAAGTGTTATTACTACATTTTAGGAAGCGGTTGATTTGTCACGATATGCAAGCTGAGTGTTAAAGCATTAGAAAGGTTTGCAATCCCTGTGTACTTGCATGCACTGTACTAAACAATGAAACAGATTTAACAGAAACAGCCAACTCCTTCTCCATTCTCTATCCGGGCTTGCAAAGTTACAAAGTCTAGCCTGGGTTGCAGGCTGCAGCTAGACGAGGAACTGAACTGCAACATGACCT